>NW_007260565.1:70927-75294 GCF_000164805.1 Carlito syrichta | reverse complement strand
CAATCCACTCACCTCAGCCTCCCAAGGTGCGGGATTACAGGCTGAGCCACTGAGCCCGGCTTAGACCCTGTTTTCACAGAACAAGAGACTTTGCTGTAATTTGGATGGCAGATGTCGGAACGCTAGTTTCATTCGAGTTCAGAGGGAAATAAGGTGCCATGCTGCTTGTGTCAACAGCCAGGCACCTCTTCCACGCCTGTGGTGTGCACCTCAGTCCAGCTTCAGGGAATACACGTGGGTGCTGGGGTCCCAGCTTGGTTTTAAAGCATCAGACACTCATTCCTTGAGCACTCCAAAAAATAACACGTGTAATCCCCAGTGCGCGAAGCCCAAAGCATGTGTGCAGATGGGTTCTGCTGTGTCCCAGCGTGGGCCCTGGGCACGTTCCTTTCTCCCCTGCACCTGGGCCGCCTCCCTAGACCAACGATGGGTGCAGTCCCCATGCCTGGGCATGGAGAAGATGGCCCAGGAGGGGACCCCGGGAGACCTGGCCTCTGGGAGGGGCTGGCACTAGTCCTTCCCCATTTTGAACTTCCAGGTCCTGAGCACGCTGGAGGGGTGTTCAGAATGTCTGGGTCACCAGGCTCCCTCCAGCAGCATGGCCTTGGAATGTCTCGGTCCAGACGTGGCCGCTTTTCCATGGCAGTGCTGTCCCCTTGGTCAGACGGCGCCTGTCATCAGCTGGCAACAGGCGGTTGCAGGAAACACCCCCTGCCCGGGAGTTCTTGCCTGATCTGCCACTCCGGGCTGCCTGCCCTGACCTTCACAGGCTCTTCTTGTCTGTGGGATGAATTATGAAATTCTTTGCATTTTTTCATGCTGCAACATCTGGTCTTCTTGACCTGCAGCCTCTGATGAATGGGCGTCGAGGTCTTTTTCCTGTCTCCCCACACCACTCGTATGTATTTTCCACCTGTTTGAAATCAATATTCTCCGCTGTAAGCTGTGACATGCCCTCTGCGCCATGCCGTGGCTCCGTCTCAGTCCCGGCCGGTGGGTGCATGGCCACAGCTCAGTCTGCAGGGTGGTTTCTGGGACCTCGGCGGGACTGCATCATGTGGTGGGCACGTAGGAAGCTTAAACACTTATGATCCTGCAAGTTCCAAAACCTCACCCCTGAGGCACCTATCATTCAGTATCCAGAAGTCACAACTCCACTTCCCAGACCTGCTCCTCTGGGTTTTCTGGTCTCTTCGAAGGCCCCCGCCCTCCTCCTTGTCCCCCAACCAAGGAATCTGTGCACCTAGAACCCCTGCTAGCTTTAGGGATTTGCCTCCTGAAACCATCTAGAACTTTAATTTTTTTGAGTCACAGTTTTCTGGTGTCCAGGTTGGAGTGCAGTGACGAGATCACAGCTCACTGCAGCCCCCGACCTCCTAAGCTCAGGTGATCCTTCGGCCTCAGCCTCCCGAGTAACTGGGACTACAGGCGTGTGGCACCAAGCCCTGCTAATTTTTTGATTTTTTTTTTTTTTTGGTAGAGATGAGGTCTCACTATGTTGCCCAGGCTGGTCTCAAACTCCTGGCTCAAGCAATCCTCTTGCCTTGGCCTTCTGGATAGCTGTAAAACCCCCTTTCATTTCTATCCCCAACCACTGCTTGGGAAGACTGTGGGAAGACCTGATCCCACCTCAGGCTTGTTCTTCCCTGAGCTCTTCCAGACAGCCCCAGGGATCATCTTCTGTTATCCAAATCTCATGATTTTCTCCCCTTCTGGCTTTTGCTTGTCTTAAAGGTGAGACCTGGGCCCCTTCCTGGCCCCTTGCCTTCTGCAGGGTGACTGTCTCCTTTTGGACAGGGAGGTCTGAGGCTTCAGTGACTCCTCAAAACCTCAGGCCTTCCGGACATCATCGAGAGTTCTCCCATGCCTTGTAGAGGCTTCTGGTGGTTTCTCTGGCCTCTGTCTGCGGTAGAGAGGGCAGGGGTTCATGCTCCTGGCTTCTGCATGGGGCTGTGACTGAGAAGGAGCCTTCCTGGTGCTCTCTGTGTCCAGGAGAAGCCTCCTGGGACCTGGGGGGGGGAGTGATCATGTCACTTCCAGGGAGGGACTATGAGGCCAAGTGCCCCATGCCACCATGCCAGGGACCTCAGCAACCTCCCGGGAGAAGAGGTAGGAACTCCAGGCCAGCAGAGTCTGGTGTCTGAACCCAACCTAAAGGCATGCAGCCCATCACCCAGAAAGGCCCGCCGGTGACTTCTCGTAAGCAGAAGATAAATTTCCAGCTGTGCACTTTTGGCCTCAACGATAGCAGCAGCTAATGTTACCCTAAACCAAGGGACACTGAACCCCAGCCCACGGGCCAAACTCCAACTCTGTTACCTATTTTTGCAAATCCAGTTGGATGGGGACACACGGCCATTCGTATGTATATTTTCTGTGGCTGCTGTCACTCGATGGTGCCAGAGTTGAGTCATCTTGACAGAGACCTCGTGGCTAGCAGAGCCCAAATAGCTACTCTCTGACTGGTTCCAGCAAAGGCTCACCACCAACGGCTGCTTCAGGCAAATACTCGTCTCTGAATGATTGATTGCTGTATTTGATTCCACTCAGTGATCGAACTCTAGCACTTTTGGGTCTCGTCCACCTGCATGAAGCACCCAGCGTGATGTGAGTCACAGGACAGTTCACGAGTGCCGTTCAGCGAGCAACCTTCATTCAGACCTAGCTAGCTCAGAATATCTGACAGTTCGAATGAGGGCGGTTCGGCAACCCCCTTCCCCACCAGGTGAGCATTGGTCACATTAAAATGGAGGGGGCCCTTCTCCCCACCTGAGTCCAGAACTTTCTGAGAAGCCTTGAGAATGCGGCTTGCTCCCAGATACTTGGAGCCAGCAGACGGTGGTGCCCAGGGATTCAGGGGTGACCCCCCTCTGAAGCGGGGGAAGCAGCCAGACACACCAGGGTGGGTGCCTCTTGGGGGAGAGGCCAGGAAGATGGGCTGTATATGGTAGAAAGACCCAGAACAAGCAGGGGAAGAGGCACTCCATGGCTGCCCCACAGCTGTTGTTTTCGTGTATAAGTCTATGCAAGACCCTTCCAGGGGTGTTCCCCCTGATACGTGAGCATGTGTTTGTGCAGTGGGGTGATTTTGTGGGGTGCTTTGGGCCCCCACTAGCAGGTAGGCTCAAGAAATAGGCCACATGGGACCCACATTCATTCATTAAACTAATATATCACTGGTGTTTGCAACAGCCTTCAAGGTCTTAGACAAGGCATCTTGGTGCCCAGCGAGGAAGCGGGGACTGTCCCTACTCTCCTGACCCTAGTCCAGTAGGGGGTTAGGACAAAAGCCAGCGAATCCATCTCTACCCTTACCCCATGTCTGGAGGGGAGCAAGGTCTACTACACACAATAAAACGTAAAGGTAATATTTGACCTGCTCTCTGGGATTTTTTTTTTTTTTGAGTCACAGTCTCACTCTGTCACCCAGTCTGGAGTGCATTGGTACACTCATGGCCACTGCATCCTCGACCTGCTGGGCTCAGGTGATCCTTCTGCCTCAGCCTTCCAAGTAGCTGGAACTACAGGCATGCACCATCACGCCCGGCTAATTCTTGTTGATTTATTGTAGAGACGAGGTCTCACCAAGTTGCCCAAAATGGTCTTGAATCTCTGGGCTAAGGCAATCCTCTCACCTCAGCCTCCTAAAGTGCTAGGGTTACAGGCTTGAGCTACCATGCCCAGCCGCTCTCTGGGATTTTTTAACCAAAGATACGTATAACTAATGGTGGGCGCTGGCAGGATACTGCCAGGTGGGTGGAAGCCCAATGCCTGTGTTGCTTTTGTTGATCTTTGAGGCTGGATCACGAGTTTAAGATGAATTTCTGTCCAGTCCCTTGGAGTATGGAATATTGTCCTGGCCCAGCTATGACCCTCAGGGGGGTCTTGGTGTTGCCAGCTGGGCCTCCGGCAGGCCTCTCTGCAGTCAGAGGAGGTGGGAGGAGGGGACCGATTGGCGACTCAGGGTCGGGGTTGGGAGTTGAGAGAATGAGGGAGGGTATTGGGAAGTGAATGTGGCAAGGGTGCGGTAAAACATCATTTTCCTTGTGTAGTTAAGTAGCTAGAACCAGGGACATGTTCTGCTACCCCCATTGAAGTCCCTGATTGCCTTTGGGGACAAACACTCCTTGGCTCTTCTGCCTTCTTTCACTGTTTTCTAGAATATTCCGGTTCCTCCCTACTTGCAGACCCTTCACGTAGCACTGATTCTCCTCTTCTTGCCTACGGCTCAACCTGCATAACCGGTCTGGGATCTGCCACCTGTGACCCTTCTACGTCAAGCTCTGATCCTCCATGCCAAGCTCTGACCCCCAAGTCAAGCTCAGACCCCCCCCATGTCAGGCTCTGATCCCCCATGCCAAGCTCTG
>NW_007260565.1:65671-70907 GCF_000164805.1 Carlito syrichta | reverse complement strand
CTGACCTCCATGTCAAGCGCTGACCACAATCAAGCTCTGACCACCCCATGCCAAGTTCCGGCCCCCATGTCAAGCTCTGACCCCCCCATGCCCGCCTCTGACCCCCTCCATGCCACGCTCTAACCCCACACTCTGATCCCCCATGCCAAGCTCCGACATACCCATGCTAAACCCTCTGCATCCACCTCCTTCACCGACATGGTTCTCCTGGGCTTCCCATCCTATTCCTGGTGGGGGTCTCTCTGCCAACTTGTGAAATGGTCAGTGATCTCTCACCAACGTCGCCCAGGACATTGTGTGGAGCCTGGTCACGTTCCACGGAACAGAGTCTAACGTTTCAAAGCCTTGACCGGATTCCTCAGTATTCCACGGTCTTGTTCTGAATTGTACTCCCAGAGGATATTCCTCAGGGGATTAAAAATACTGTGGTTGGGGGAAGGGAAGAATGAGGGAGATTTGTTTTTTTCTTGTTTTTTGTTTGTTTTTTTTTTGAGTCAGGGTCTCACACTGTCCCCAGGCTAGAGTGCAGCTGGCACAATCATGGCTCACCGCAGCCTCGACCTCCTGGGCTCAGGCGATCTTTCCATCTCTGTTTCCTGAGTAGCTGGGGGCTATGGGTGTGCAACACAACACCTAGCTGATTTTTTAGGTTTTTCTGTAGAGACAAGATTTCACTGTGTTGCCCAGGTTGATTTTGAACTCCTAGGTTCAGGCAATCCTCCTGCCTCAGCTCCCAAAGCGCTGGAATTATAGGTATGAGCCACCACACCCAGCCAGGATTAGTTCAAGAATACAAAATGACAGCGAGATAGCAGAAATACCTTCTAGTGTCTACCCTGCTGTAGAATGGCCGGATTTAACAATAATATAGGATGTAGTTTCAAATAGCTAGAAGGAGGATATCAAATGGTCCCCACACAGAGAAATGATACATATTTGAGATGATGGCTATGCTTATGACCCTGATCTGATCACTATACATTGTATGTTTCAAAAACATCACTATATACACCGTAAATATGTCCATTTATTTTTCCGATTAAAATTAAACTTTAAAAATAAAAATTTAGAATATAGTGGTGAAATGGGGTGATGGAATCAAATGGCTTAGGGCCTGCTGATTTCCACCTGCCGAAACTGGTTTACAATTCCAGCAAACCAAGATGGACACATCAGTGAGCTGAGCAAGACAGGTGTCTCCTCTGGGAACATTCCCTCATCAGCATGGCACTTAGAGTCAAATAAAACGCCAGTGTAGAAAGTTTGCGGGCAACCCTAAATACTAGAACACCAGCAAGCCCTCCCCACCTTCCCCCGACCACCACCACAGAGTTGGAGAGAGACCCTCCAGGGCGTTTGAGATTCAGGTAAGAGAACACCTGGTCCACAGAAATGTCAATGCATGGACTACAAGACGTCTGCGATTTCCCCAGTGGGCCAGCCTCCTGTGGGAACACCGAGAAACTGAGGCCAGAGAACAGCCTCCCCCAGAGGCTCCCCCAAGGTGGCAAGACCGGCGTCGACGTCGCCTGATTCTCCATCCAATTAACTCAAAATACAATTTAAAGAAAATGCCCACCTGTGCACGGTGCTGGGCGTCTGGCAGCCGGCAAAGCGTTCTGCTTGGATTCTCACATAATTCTGCAAGGCAGCCGGGGCGGGGCCTTTCGTTTTCATTTTGCTGATGGGGAAACAGAGGCACAGAGAGAAGAAATGGCTACGAGGAGGCTGAAATGGTGATTCAGTGCCACAGATACCCTGGCTGCTACCTTCCTGCTTCCCCCTTGCCCCACCCTTCTTTCTCAAGAGGTGGATGTCTTGTGATTTGTGGAGATTCCTCAGGTTTCCAGGGTCAGGTCCTGGGTGCCAGCAGTGTTCCTTCCACCAACCCACGTGGGCAGCTCCATCTCGGGTCCCTCAGAACAGAAATGGAAGACATTGGAACCCTTGGCTTGGCACTTTCTTTTGCGTCGGAGTCTCCATTTCTGTCGCCCAGGCTCACGGCCACCACAGCCTCGGCCTGCTGGGCCTAGGCAATCCTCCCGCCTCAGGTTTCCAAGCAGCTGGAATCACAGGTGTGCACCACCACCCTCGACTAATGTTTTGATTGATTGTAGAGGCGGGGTCCGGCCAAGTTGCCCAGGCTGGTCTTGAAATCCGGGGCTCAGGCAGTCCTCTCGCCTCTGCCTCCCAAAGTGCTGGGATGACAGGCATGAACCACCTCGCCGGTGGCTTGGAACCCTTTTCAGGACACATTGATTTGCCCCATCAGGGATGTACCCGCCTCCTCCCACCTGTTTGTGCCCTCTGCTCCAGGGGCCACGTTTGCTGATTTCTGCCAATTTCCCCCTTAAGAGTGGGGCTCCAGGGGCGGGGATCCCTGGAATTATCAGGACCTCCAGGATGGTCCTGCTTCCTTGGGGATGGATGCATCTGTCTTTGGGAAGAAGCATCTCCCACTGTCTTCCGGGTCGAACGGCAGAGGGGTGTGTTTTCCACGCGTGTCACTCTGAGGTGCGCCTGTAGCTACCTCTCTCCTGCGTTGGTGATAGTTTCTGCGGCTGTGCCTCCGTGGCTGAGCCCTTCCTTTTCTGGCTCCGCTACTCATCTGCTAAATGAGGCTGTGTGTGTGTGTGTGTGTGTGTGTGTGTGTGCTTGTGCACACACATGCGTGACCTCCAGGAGCATGTGATAGGGTCCAGTGTGATGCTCATGGGGGGTAGTTACACATACAAATGCAGCCTCGTTTGCCTGTCTCACCTTCTCTGTGGATTCCCCAAAAAGCAAGGAGCTCAGATCTCCGGGACATTCAGGCCAAATTCAATATTTCCACCTGCTGCAGGCACCTTCTCTTCCAGCAGCGCAGAAGTCAACATGGACACACATCTCTTGTCGTATTTAAAAGGAGCAGGCCAGGCCGGGCTCGGTGGCTCAGCCAGTCATCCCAGTACTTTGGGAGGCCGAGGTGAGAGGATTGCCTGAGCCCGCGTGTTCGAGACCCACCCGGGCAATTTGGCGAGACCTCGTCTCTACAATCAATCGCAAATGAGCCGGGTGTGGTAGCTTACGCCTGTGGTTCCAGTTCCTTGGAAGGCTGAGGCGGGAGGATCGCCGGAGCCCAGCAGGTCGAGGCTGCGGTGGCCGGGAGCAGGCCGCTGCCCTCCAGCCTGGGCGACAGAGTAAGACTCCGACACACACAAGCACAAAAAGGGAGCAGGCTCAAAGCCCCTCGCCCCTGTGGGTCCTGACGTGAAAATATCGGTCTCCCCCCTCAGGACAAAATCCCAGGCGCCAGGCTTCGACTCTGCAGAGGCCTTGACCCCTGCATCCACTATGCCTGACTCAGACACGCTCCCTTGAGCTGGAGGTCTTCAAAACAGCTACTGGAGGTGGAGGATCCACGGCAGAATTGGCTGGGGGGGGTCCCAGGGACAGCTATGTAGAGGACCCTTTTTGTAGCAGTGTGGCTGAATCGGACTGTTCCAGAAACAAACCCCCCTCAAGAAACCCATCGTCACCCGGCAAGATCTCCTGTTCCTCACTATGTTTTTTTTTCCCCTTCCAAAGTCCCTGGGACTCTCTGACTTTAGATGGGACCAGGTCAGTACCTTGAGTTTTAACTTGCACTTGTTACCAAAAGAGGAACGATATATCTTCGTTTTCCTTGCAGCTAAGTGAATAATCTCTGTCCAAGGAGGTATAAGCAGAAAAGTCCTGTGGGACTGCCAGGAGTCATCTCTAAAAAGTAGGAGCATGCCCTTCTTGGATCCTTCCTGTCTCCTGCTGCCTGGAATACGGATGTGATGGCTGGAATTCTAGCAGCCATTGAAGATCATGAGAGTCTCATCGATGGTAGAGCTGTAAGCTAGAAAGAGCCCAGGTTCCCGATGGCCTTGGGTCCCTCTTTTCAGTCCTATATTTCCTACTCTGGATCTCTTTCATGTGAAAGAGAAATAAGTTTCTCCTGTGTCTGAGTCAACGTTATTTTGGGTTTTCAGTCGCATGTGGCTGAACAGAATCTTAACCGGTATACCAAGCAAGCTTGATTTCTAAACAGAGAGGCACTCTGAGGGTATTTGCAGACCTCATATGTTTCTTTCGCTGTGGCAGCTATGGAGCCCGTGTTCTGTAAGGGGACACACAGATCCTTGTGTACCTTGCTTAAGAACAAGAGACAATAGTTACAATCTGTTAATCCCATCTGTTTCCATAAGAGAGAAAAAATAGTTGCATGGTGGAGACAGAGATTCTAGGCCGGAGAGGGGGGATTCTCCCATGACAGGGACATCGGGGACGATTTAGAGAGTACACACAGAGGAGACACTCACAGAAGCTCCATACAAAGGACGCTTTATCTAGCACTGACAGGGTTTGTCATTTTCTTATTTATTTATTTTTTTTGAGTTGAAGTCTCACTCTGTCGCCCAGACTGGAGGGCAGTGGCCGCTCCCGGCCACCGCAGCCTCGACCCGCTGGGCTCCAGCGATCCTGCAGCCTCAGCCTTCCGAGCAGCCGGAATTAAAGGCGCGCGCTAGCACGCCCGGCTGATTTTTTGATTTATTGTAGAGATGAGGTCTCGCCAAGTTGCCCAGGCGGGTCTCGAACCCGCGGGCTCAGGCAATCCACTCACCTCGGCCTCCCAAGGCACGGGACGACAGGCTGAGCCACCAAGCCCGGCTGGGTTTGTCATTTTCAGAGCCCGTTTTCTTTCATTGTAACCCTACGATGCCACTCCTCTTTCTCCTACCGAGGTCTTCCAGGGAGGACATTATCTTGATTTTATGTCTGGTAAACTTGAGGCCCAGGGAGTGAATGGCTGAGCAAGTGTGCCTGACTCTGTTGTGTTATGCTTTGTCTTCGTGGAGGGAGAGCAAGCTTACAGTCAAATCAGAAAAATTTCAAGTTTATCAAGTTGTTGTGTTTCTTTCAAGTGCCAGAAAAATTCCAAGTTTATCAAGTTGTTGTGTTTCTTTCCCAATCCCAAAGCACACTTGCCATAGACAACGGATCCCACATATTAAGTTCTCATGTGGAAACGGGAAAAACGCCTTTTCAAACCATCATCTCGGAAATAACCTGTGTTTCCAAGATGGAAGAGGTGCCGAGCGATTCAGAGGAAGGAGCAAGCGGGAGGACTCCTTGGAGGAGGTGATCTTTGATCAAAGTGTAGAAATAATGCCCAGCCGGGCTCGGTGGCTCAGCCTGTAATCCCGCGCCTCTGGGAGGCTGAGGTGAG
>NW_007260565.1:47062-65375 GCF_000164805.1 Carlito syrichta | reverse complement strand
CAAAAAAAAAAAAAAAAAGAAATAATGCCGAACGGAGATGGAGTGATAATGATGTCTCTGGAGATTAATTATTAGAGAATATCAAGGGCTGACAATTAAGTTCAGGAACTCGACCTAGAAAAAGTGCCCCATCCCTCGATGCTAAATACCACTCTGGTCACCTTCAAAGTCTCCCCTTGAGAAGCTATGCATCAATGACAGTGCCTAGTCCACCCGCCAAAGCAGTTTTGGAACTCTTTTTCCTGGAATGGCCATCAGAGCCGTCGTCATATGACCCTTGGTGTCCTGCATGCCATCAGAGGTCTTCCTTCCAACCTTTCCTCTATCTTCAGGTAAAGAAAAAAGTCACTGGAGGCCAGATCAGGTGTGTAGGGAGGGATGTCTGCACAGTGCTGCCAACGTACGCACGCCACGCGGCAAGGTGATGGCGAGGAGATTGCCATGGAAGGTCAAGAGCCTTCTGGAAAGATGAAACAGCACAGGAAGCACAAGGACACACACACACACACACACACACACACACACACACACACACACACGCAGTGAATCTATGCCAGGTGAATGTGAATGAAACAGATAAACAAGATTTTCAGTATTATGAATGGAATGAGCAGATTCCAGCACAAGGCAGAAAAGATCATTTGAATGGGATGCAAGTCTAATCTACAAGTGAGTATAATATATATCTTGAAACTTCATATGGCAAAAGTATTAGCAATATCTGGAGAAAGTGCGAAATTCATTGGAATGAGAGTTTGAGCACATCATTTTTTTTTTTTGAGTCAGAATTTCATTCTGTTGTACAGGCTGGTAGGCAGTGGCACAATCACGGCTCAATGCAACCTAGACCTCCTGGGCTCAGGTGATCTTTCTGTCTCAGCCTCTCTAGCAGCTGGGACTAAAGACACATCCAATTAGCAATGCCCAGCTAATTAAAAAAAAATTTTTTTTTTGGTAGAGATTAGGTCTTGTTATGTTGCCCAGGCTGGTCTCAAACTCCTGGGCTCAAGAAATCTATGGCCTTGGCCTCCCAATGTTCTGGAATTACAGGCGTGAACCACTGCATCTGGCCTGGACCTATAATTTTTAAGCAGTGAGAAATAAACTGATAAAAAAAAGGTGATGAGGATTTTTTTTTTTGAGTTAAAGTTGCACCCCATCGCCCAGGTTGACGTGCAGTGGCGTGCTCATGGCCACCTCAGTGTTGAACTGCTGGGCTCAGGTGATCCTTCCACCTCAGCCCTCCAAGTAGCCAGAACTACAGGTGTGTGCTACTATGCCTGGCTAATTTTTTGATTTATTGTAGAGAGGAGGTCTCACCAAGTTGCCTAGGCTGGTCTCGAACCCATGGGCTCAGGCAATTGTGATGAGGATTTTAATAATATAATCAATAAAGTGTCCTCTTTTGTACACATAAGTAAATAATATACCTTATTTCCAAGCATCTGAGGACATTGACCAGAGCTCACTATATATTGGTCATAAAAAATTCTATTGTTTTCCTAAAATCATAAATTTCACAGCTCACATTTTCTGATCAAAGCAAAATTAAGCCATGAGTAGCTGTAACATTTTTCTAAAGTCTTCTTAATAATTATTGAGCCAATGAGGAACTGTCATGACCAAAGTGCAAGAAGGAGTCATGCCAGTGCGCCAAGTTCAAATTAAGAGTCCTTTATTTAGTGCATGGTCAAGAGAAGGCTCTTGCCAAGAAGCTCTTGACACAGAATAAAATCAGCAAAACAGCTCAGGGGAGCAAAGTTGTGGGTCTGTAGTCATGGGAATGTTACAGCAATCACATGTATACATTGGGGGATCATTTTTAGGTTAGGCAGGCAGTTAAGATGGAGGATTTTTTTTTTTTTGAGTTGGAGTCTCATTCTGTCACCCAGACTGGAGTGCAGTGGCACATTCCTGGCCACCACAGCCTCAACCTGCTGGGCTCCAGCGATCCTTCCGCCTCAGTCTTCCAAGTAGCCGGAACTATAGGCGCGCACTACCACGCCCGGCTAGTTTTTGATTTATTGTAGAGACGAGGTCTCATCAAGTTGCCCAGGTGGGTCTTGAACCTGCGGGCTCAGGCAATTCACTTGCCGCGGGCTCAGGCAATTCACTCGCCTTGGCCTCCCAAAGTGTTGGGATGACAGGCTGAGCCACCGAGCCCGGCCAAGATGGAGAATTTTAACAAATGGAGTTCCTTATGTCCAGCAAGTTAGTGCAATTATTTTGCATATTTCATTAGCTATTTCAGAACAAATTGCAATTTACTGAATATTTGGAAAGTAATGAAAATGAAAATGTGATATCCCATAAGAATGAAGCTATTTTCCCAGGCAGATTCATAGTATTACATGCATTGTTTAGCAACTAAGAAAACTAAAATACGTACGCTTTAAGCATTCAACTCAATAAATTAGAAGAGGAAGAAAATAAAATAAAATAAAATAAGAAAGATAAGCCAAACTCAATGTAACAGAAAACAGAATTGACAAATAAATGTGAGTTGATTTGAAAAATGAAGGATCTTCAGTAATCTGGTGACTCTTGTAAGATAAAAAGTTACCAAATGTATATAGCACAACAAAGGGAAGACAATTGCAGAAAACTGTTTTACAAAAAGAATATATATCTACATAATTATGCCAATACTTTGAAAATCTCTATGAAACTAGGCAGTTATCTAAAACACTTACAAATCATCAAAAATCTCGAGAAGATGTCAAAAATATTAATTATATAAATCACTACCATTTTCATAAAAATACTTTCAAAGGAAGGTTGCAAATCAGGTAATTTTAAATGTACATTATTTAAAATATTTAAGGCACAAATATCATATATATATGGAATACCTCTTACAAAGCATAGAAAAGACCAAAAGCTACCCAAACCGTCTTGCAAAGCTAAAACAAGCTCATCACCAAAAAGTCTATCAATACTCACCAAAATAAAACAATGGACCTATTTCACTTACGAACATTCATTTAAAAAATTCAAAATCAAATACTTACAGGTCAAATGCAAGAGCATGTTAGTTATTCATTGAAGTCTAGTAGATTTTGTCCCAGGAATGAAAGAATGGTTTAATGTTAAAGAAAATCTATTCATATAAGAAATTACCTCAATAGATTATATAATAAAAGACAAACACGGTTGTCTCAATAAATGCTCGAAGGCATTGGATCAAAATGAACACTAATTCTCACTCTTAAGCCTTTACTATGTGCCGGACGCTATGCTAAGGATGCGACATGGTTTACGTGATTGAATATTCACAGCCACCACTTGAGATGGGTCACGTTCCTGCGTATGACCAATCCCTCTACCCACCCATTGCATCTGTCTCCTGTCCTTCTCCGGGATCTTTTTGTTTTTGTTTTTTTTTGAGTTGGAGTCTCACTCTGTCACCCAGACTGGAGGGCAGTGGCCGCTCCTGGCCCCCACAGCCTCGACCTGCTGGGCTCCGGTGATCCTTCCGCCTTGGCCTTCCGAGTAGCCGAAATTCTCCAGGATCTTATTCAATCAATCCATCACTCCTCTCCTAAGCCGTCATCTTTCCTTCTCTCCCCCACATTGGCTCCTTCCCACGAATATTTACATAAACTTAAAAACTTTAAAAAACTCTCTTTTAAGGCCACATACCCTGCCTGTGAACCCACCCCCCCATCTTTCTCCTCCTCTTTGCCGTTGAACTTGAAAGTCTTTCTATTTATTTATTCATTTTTGGGGGACTCAGAGTCTCACTCTGTCGCCCAGGCTAGATGTAGTGACACCATCACAGCTCACCATAGCCTTGTCCTCCTGGGCTCGGGTGATCCTCCAGCCTCAGCCTCCCAAGTAGCTGGGACTACGGGTGCACACCATCACACCCAGCTAATTTTTTTTTTTAAATAAAGAGGAGGTCTTGTTCTCTCGCCAAGGCTGGTCTTGAACTCCTGGACTCATGAACTTGAAAGTCTTTACACTCCTGTAAAGTCTCCCAGCCGTCACTGGCAGCCTGCATGTTCCCCAGCCCATTTGTCATTGATTAATCACATCACACAATCATGATGCTCTTAAGGGCTAAAGCACGGTCCTGTGAAGGTGAACAACAAAGGAATGTGTGTGAGTTCAGGGAAAGCCGAGCTTTGCTAACAAAGATGCCCCCAGACACAGTGGCTTAATGAAGACGGCAGAGCTGCATTTTCCCGATGGGTCCTGAGTGAACCACGCAGCTTGGGAGGCAGCTCTGCTCCTGGTAGTGATTCAGGGATCCAGGCTCTTCCTTTCAGCTTGTCTGCTATTAATGACAATAGTAATCTCTCCTGCACAGATGGTGTTTTTCCATATTACAACGAATGGGCATTTTACAAAGCACAGGGCCCCCATACGCGGTTATTATATCCTGCTTGTGTAGAGGATGAGATTGAAGCCCAGAGGGGCAGCAGGTAGGCGAGCACCACACAGCTAAAAAGTGGTGGGAGCCAGGACTGGAACACTGGTCCGCCGGTTTCAGGTCCTCTCACGTCCCCCTGAGTCAACAGCTTCTGCGGGTTCACCCCTGTCTCCCTGCAACCTCTAGTCAGGTGGCGCCCACCAGCAGGTGCCTCCTTAGAGTGGAGGCTCAGAAAGTCTCCCTGGCTCCTAGAACTCTCTTCCCTCGCCTTGGAGTTTTTCCAGTGGGCCCCACAGCCCCCTCTGATATGCATTCAGGGTCCTGCCAAGAACCTTTCAAATGTTCCCCAAGAAAAGGCCAGACCCGTTTGCTGGGCTCACGCTAGCCAGACACCGCCCTCTTACGTGCTGCAGAGAAATCAAACATGGAGGTGACAAGCAGCTTGGAGAAGTTGAAATGTCAGCGCGACACCATGAAGTCTCCTTCGAGCGTGTAACTCAGAGATGGGAAAGGTTGCCCAGAAAGCAAACTGTTAGATAGGAACCGCGGGAGGTTCCTTGTCTGGGTTCTTGGAGCCAGGAGCTCCAGAAGAAACGTTCGGATGCCAGGAGCCCACCCGACTCCCTGGCTGGCCGTTGGCGAGTGCCAGGCGGCTGTGTCCCTCCACCCCGCCCCCCGCCCTGTGCTCTAGACTAGCCAAGACACTTGTAGCTCCTAAAACTCTCCCCTCACCCTCAGAGGCCCCCTCCCTCAGTGGCCTCCTGCAGTCCTCTCTGCCCACAGTGCCAGGGCACCCTCCCCAAGCCTGAGCTTGTTGGGGCAGAGACTACATCTTGTGTTTCGAGCACCAAGGATCTCGCAGGGTTCTGGCACAGAGGAGGGGCTCGATTCACATTTGTCCAGTGAATAGATGACTTCTGGAGCTCAGCCTTCTGAGTGAACCAGAGACCAGACCCGAATGTCCTTGGCACTGCCTGGTGGTGGCCCAGAGCCAAGGCCACCCGTATCCAGGCATCAGTGGCAAGGATGGATGGGGGGCGGGCTCCCCAGAGACACTGCCTGGACTCCCTCGTCTGCAGGATGGTGGAGTGGGTGACCCGAAGCGTGTCTCCTGGGACCCGCTCTATGCCCAGATACAGGGCTGTCTGGATTCCTCCTTCTCCTCAAGGTGTTGTCACAAAGACCCTCTTCCTGGCTTTTCTGGTCTCTTCTTGGATTTGACTTCTCTGACTTCCCCACCTTGACCTTAGCTGGTCCCTCAAGCCTGCCACTCTCTCTCTCTGCTCCTCGCAAACCTTAGAAGGGACCCCGCAAGTGGGGAGCCCCAAAAGTTGAGCTCCACCGGCTTCCCCGGAAACCCACCCTGTGAGCAGACGTCTGTGTGCGCCTGCACACATGCATGCATGTGTGTGTGTGCATGCATGCAGGCCCCACCTCGGACCTGTTGAGAAGCCCGAGGAGGTGTTCCGGCAGGCAGGCGGAGGCCTGGGGACCAGACATCCTGCCGGCATCATTATTCACCTTTCTGTTTTTATCCATCGTTAAAGTATCGATCGTCACGTCTGAAAGTGTTGGAACAGCAGCCTCGGATCTCTGAGCCAAAGTGCCGTGTGAACTGTGAAAACTGTCTACCCCGTGTGGGAGGCGGAGATGGCTTCCTATTTTAATCCTCCCTGAGACTCCAAAGGTTAGTGGTTGGTGTAGCTCAAACCGCGGGGTCACACACAAGCCCCCGCAGATGTTCTGGGAGGTCTGCCTGGCCCACGGGTCGAGGGTCCTTTCCCGAGTGGTCCGGTGGCCCCAGGAAGAGGCGATCACAGTGTTGCTTCTCCTCCAGCATGAGAACCCAAGAGCCATAAAACCTTAGAAAATCCCACAGACAGCCGGGGGAAATGGACATTTGGTGAGTGGGAGTCATAGGTCCGGGGTCACCCAGAAACGGAGATTTCAACCCAGGTGTGTCTAGTCCCAGAGAAGAAGAACAGGCTGAGATGGAGTGAGACGGGTGGAGACGGTGGGGTTTCCCATAAACAGTGGGAGCCATGGATGGCTTTTGAGCAGGAGAGGCGCCTGCTCTTTGGCATATTTTAGAGAGCTCATATGACCTCCACATGGTGTAAAGTAGAGCCCTGGGGCAGGGGGATGAGACAGAAGCCGGCATCCCCTGGGGCTTGGGTAGCTGTCACAGCAATCAGGTGTGTTGGAGAATGCTAGTCAAAGGGCCAGGGTTCAGAAATTCTGGGCAGAAGAAACAGCATTGCACAAAGGTGGTGGGGGCAGCCCAGAAGTGTGTGGCAGAAAGATCCCCATCAGTGGTGGCATGAACAAAAGCTGAGTCAGGAGCCTCTACTGCTGAGGGCTCCAGGCCACTCTCCTGAGGGCCTCTGTCCCTTCCAGGCCAGAGCATGTGCCCTGACTGATTTGTGTGGGGGCGGACACCCCCGGCAGTGGACAAGATGGACTCTCCAGGGCAGGAAGGAACAGAGCTGGGGAGGTGAGGCACAGGGGTTCCCATTCTCGCGAGGTGGCCCCTTCCCGTGGGGCCAGGGGCCTGATGACAGGTTGCCAGAGGTGCCAATAAGATCCCCAGTGCAGGAAGGGGGGCTGGGCGGGGCGCTGGCTCAAGCCGGACTTGCCAGTGGGACCAGAGAGATGCCCAGCTGAGAGGCCGTCACCCCTCCCTGCCAAGTCTAGGGGTGACAAGGGACAGGGGCTGGGGGATGTGTCCAAGCACGGGCTTCTCCTGATGGTGGCAGTGGGTGAAAGCCCCTTCCCGTGGGCTTGCAGAGACCTGCTGGATTTCAGACTCAGGGCGTGGTGACAGCGTTCAAATCCCAGCCCTCCCCGGACAAGTGTGACGGTGTGATAACAGCTCTGCAGGTGGCCGATTCCACCCTTATTCCCCACCACCCCCTCGGATGGCCTGCGCGTGCTCGGCCTTGTCTGAGAGCCATGGGGACATGCGTCTGTGTCCTTTCATTCCCCCCAAGGAAGTCACCTCTGCAGGCTTACTCGGGCACACCCGCCACCTGGTTCCTGTCCTCGCCACTTCTCGAGGGAGGTTCCATTTTGCAGATGGGGAAACGGAGGCCCAGGGAGGTGGTCACTTGCTTTAACAGCACAGCTGAAGAGGGGCCATGCTGGGACCAACACACCTGCCCGCAACGCAGAACTTTCCATGAAGGAGGGTGGGCTCTGGACTTACTGCCACCCCCCTGCAAGCCACCCACCATGTCTCTATCTCCTCATCTCTAAGTTGAGGGATTTTCTTGTGCTTGCCTCTCAGGGCAGGAGGACAGATACAGGCAGTGTGAGAGGATGTCTGCTATGTACGAAACGCCCAGCAAGCGTGGCTGTCATCCGCGTCTGACTCCGAAGCCTCCTTCCTCGGAGGTGGGGTGTTGGCCGTCTCCCTGGGCACAGCCAACGGGCATTCATTCCTACCCAATCTCCACCGAAATTGCACTTGCTAACGTTGCCATGACAAAGCCCCCTCCCACTCATCCCCCAGCCCCCCGGGGCAGTTGAAACAACAGACATGTCCCTTTCTAGAGGCTGAAGTCTGAGGTCACATGGGCCGGTCTGGTTCCTTCTGAGACTGTGAGGGAAGGGGAGGCTTTCCCCGGCCCCCTTCTGGCTCAGGCCGCTGCTGGCAATCTAGGAGTCTGTTTTCATCTTCCGGTGGCATTCTTCCTGCAGGCTGTCTGCGTCCAAATTTCCCCTCTGACAAGGACATGGTCATCTGGGAGAAGGGGTCACCCAGTGACCTCATCTTAACCTGGTCACCTGCAAGGACCCTACTGTGTGTCACTCTCTGCCACCTGCCATCTGGTGGGGGAATGAGACACAGAACAGGCAGGTGTGAGACGGGCAACTTTCCATGAAGGAGGAGTGCAGGGTTCCCAGCGCAGGAGGAAGAAGCCTGGCTGTCCCCGGTCCTGGGACCCCCCCAGCCTGGCACACAGTGGGTGTGCATGCCTTCTTGTGGGCAGAGGAGCAAATGCAGGACAGGAGGTATGCTTGGCTGAGAAGCCTCTTCAAGAGACAGGAAGGAATTTCTTGCCCAGGGGCTCCAGCTCCTTGGGCGTTGAAAGATCAAATTCCTGGAATTCATCTCCTCTGTCTACCGGGGCCATCCGCTATCGAGCTTGGAGACCTGGAAGAGCCTGGCAACATGTTAAGGCTTGGTGGAGGGGTTAGCTGGCTTCTTGAGCAGCCTGGATTCCAGACACTGCCAGAGCCAACTGGATGTTTGGACTCAGTAGAGAATCTCTCCATCTTCCAACTGTCCTCGTCTCAATTCTGAAGGGAGCGTCCCTTTGAAATTGATGGCTGGTTTTCCGGGGCCATACCATTAGTGGTTACTGATGTGCAGAGCCACCGTCCTGGAAAGGTAAGGCCTCACGTGGCCCAAAGCAGGACATGCATGGCTTTCCCAGCCCTGGAGATGCTTCTGCTGCATTTCTTTTCCTCCCTGCATGGGCCGTTTCCTTTTGCACTCAGTCGCAACTGGTGTCTCCGTGGTTTTACAAGACACGGGTCCCGTGACGGTCTCCGGGGGTTCCGTGGCTACAGCAGGGACTCTGCCTGCCTGTGCCATCCTGGCAAGTCACTTTCCCTCGCTGAGCCTCAGTTTACCCATCTGTAACACATGGACTGAGATACCAGGCTTGGGTGATTTAGTGATTGGAATAATCCCAATTTGAAATTTAGGGCTGGGATGCATCGTGCCGCTCTTGTGGGGGGGTCTGTTCCCATGGAGAATCTGGCCGTCATCTGTCATTTGGGGGAACACTGGACGCTGAGATGATGTTGAACTCCATGGCAGATGGAGGGGGTGACCATGACCCCTTTCTCTCCCGCCCAGCAAGGACCCACTCTGGGGTCTGTCAGTACGGACGGGCAGGAGACAGAGGTGGGTAAGACGGTTCCCATCTCTGTCTCCTGTCCGCATCTCCCCCACCACACACACATACACACACACACACACCCGCCTGCTCCCTCTAAACACAGCACAGATAAAATGCCAACATTTGGACTCCAGCCTATGTCAAGTTCAACTAGCTCCTTTTGGCATGAGCCAGAGAGGCATGGCCAACGTCTAATCTTGGAAGATCAAACCATGCTTCCAATATCATCACTGCTGAATTGGCACCCCCGAACGTCGGCATTTGTGAGCATTTCAAGTGTGTGGGTGACTTCGTTCTAAGTCCCATCAATGAGCAAACCTTCGCTGTTTGTTGAACAAATGGATGATTATTTATTCTGGGGCAGATTGAATATTAGCTGAGCCTCTTTATCCTGCTAATCTCGACACTAGCCAGATGATCGGCTTTATCTGTAAACAGAATCACAGTATTCGGGGTGGAAGATCAAACTTTATTCATTTATTTATTTTGAGTGGGGGTCTCACTCTGTTGCCCAGGCTGGAGTGCCAGTGGTATAATCAGAGCTCACTGCAGCCTCGACCTCCTGGACTCAGGTGATCCTTCTGCCTCAGCCTCCCGAGAAGCTGGGACTACAGGCTTTTGCCACCATGCTTGGCTATTCTTTTTATAGAGACGAGGTCTTGCTATGTTGCCCAGGCTGGTCTCAAACTCCTGGGCTCAAGCGATCTTCCCGCCTTGGCCTCCCAGAGTGCTGGAATTGCAGGCATTAATCACTTAGCCTGGCCTCAAACTTTACCTTGGTAAGCAGGACCCTGGCGGTGGGAGGATGAGCCCTACAGGGGAAGTGGGTTGCTCAGATCACACGATATCTTTACATGGCACGCAGGGCACACCTATTGCCTCTCAATCGGGCACCCTTGTCCCTGTGGCTGTCAGCTGCAGGTCGGCAAGCCTGTCTGCTGGGGTGTGAGTTTGCTGGTCTCATCAGAAACATCTCGCCTGTAAGCGGCCATGACACCAATGCATCCACTGAAGGCTCTGCAGGCCCTCGGCTCAAGACATCTGAACTTCTGGAACCTTGAGGGCCACAAAGACACCCTAGAAAGAGTCACCTGGAGCAGTGCAGGCCATTTGCCAGGAAACAGGGACCACAAACCTTGTGTTGTGGGTGTGGACAGCTTGTGGTCCGTGGACACAGTCTGATCCAAGAGCTGCACACCAAGGGAACAAAGCACTTCGGTCCAGGAGGGGTGAGAGGAGAGAGAGGGTCCTGCCTCGGACAAGGTCACGGTGAGAAATGCCCCTCACCTCCCCGCTCCCAACCACCGCCCGGCATGTCTGTGGGACCGCCTGAAAGGTGATTCCTCCAGAGAGCAGGGCAGGGCAGGGCAGGGCAGGAAGCCTGACCCTATTCCTGTCTGTCTCTGTCCCTCCAAATTTGAAGGAAGTGAGGGAACCAGAAGCGAAAATAGTGTTTAGAAAAGGAGAAGGAATTATGCATGGGGGAGGCACACGGAATTGCCATGAAGGCACCAGACAGAAACTAAAACTTTGTTCATCATTGGGCTGAAATTCTAATTTAACTCGGTGTCCTCTGATTCTTTCTTCTTTTTTTTTGAGTTGGAGTCTCACTCTGTCGCCCAGGCTGGAGTGCAGTGGCCACTTCTGGCCACCGCAGCCTCAACCTGCTGGGCTCCGGCGATCCTTCCAAGTAGTTGGAACTACAGACGGGCGCTACAACACCCGGCTAATTTTTTTTGATATATTGTAGAGACGAGGTCTTGCTAAGTTGTCCGGGTGGGTCTCGAACTTGCAGGCTCAGGCACCCAAAGTGCTGGGATGACAGACTGAGCCACTGAGCCCGGCCTGTCCTCTGGTTCTTATTTGCTAACCCTGGCAACTTGCACAGAGGAAGTGGGGTGATGGTACTGCCCGTATCCCCAATAGGCCAATCGCACCGGAACCTTCTGGCAGCTTCTTAATGTGGGCCTGGACCTCACGCGGTAGTACAGGCCAGCAGGCCTGGTCTCCGGGGCCAGGTAAGGGCAGGCATCTGAACCAACTTGCCTGAGCTACAGGGAGCCCAGATACGTGGTCAAACATTATTCGGGGTATGTGTGAGGGTGTTTCTGGGTGAGGTGAACACTTGAATTGGTCAACTGAGTAAAGCAGGTATCTTCCTCGGTGTAGGTGGGCCCCCTTCAATCACTTGAGGGCCTGAGGAGACCACAAAGGTGGCTTCTTCCCCAAGCAACAAGGGCCTCCCTGCCTGGTGGCCTCTGAGCTGGGACACTGGCTTTTTTGCTGCCTTCAGACTTGGATGGACACTCTGCCTCTTCCTGGGCTTCGAGCCTGCTGACTCACCTGCAGACCTTGGGATCTGCCCGACGCCAGGAGGTGTGAGCCAATTCCATATACACACATCTGGCTACGTATCCTGCCGGTCCTGTGCTCTGAAGCGCCCTGACAGATCGGGCAGCCGTGATGACAAGAAGTTCAGAGCACCTGTCCCGACACCTCTGGTGGGCAGCTCCACGCACAGGCGTCCAGTACAGGCGGCCTCCGTCGGGACACTGGAAGCACAGGGTGACCCTGGCACGAGGCCAGCACAGAAGTTTGTTGCTTGCCTGGGCGGTGACAGAGGGGGTCCTGGAGCCGTTTCAAGAAGGAAACAGACTGGTTTTTCAGGAGGGAGACGTGCTCTCTGTTTCTTTTAAAATTCACTGGGATGGCACAAATCTGCTTTTCTAAAGCAAAGGAAATGTCATATTCCAGGAAGGGAGCTGGGGGGAGGCATGTGGCCTTCCATGAGCCACGTTCCGTTTTGGTTTTCCCTTTTTTTTTTTTTTGGAGCCGAGGTCTCACTCTGTCGCCCAGAGTGCAGGGGCACGATCGTGGCTGCCTGTAGCCTCGACTTCCTGGACTCGGGTGATTTTTCCTCCTTCGCCTCTTGAATAACTGGGACTCATAGGCGTGTTTCACCATGCCTGGCTAATTTTTTGGATTTTTTTGGGGGGGGTAGAGATGAGGTCTTGTTGCCCAAGCTGGTCTCAGACTCCTGGGCTCAAGTGATCCTCCTACCTCTGCCTCCCAAAGTGCTGGGATGACAGGTGTGAGCCACCGCACCCGGTCTTGGTTTTCAATTTTTGTGAGGACCTCAGGAGCCCAGGATCAGATTGCTCGTCCCTTGGCGTGTGCCTCACAGGCATGACTGGCCCGGCATGTTGATGTCTGTCTGCATGTGTGTGCAACAATCCCCATGAACCCACCACCCAGTGCAGGAACTGGAACCTCCCTCGCCCAGATGGCCACGCTCCTGAATCTTGTATTTGCATTAAAAAAAAAAAAAGAAGAAGAAAACTGACAGAGTGTTTCACATGTGTTGGACAAGGTCTGTTGTTTAGTTTCACTTTTTAAAAAATTTCGCTTAAATAAAAAAGGGTTCTCTTTTTTTCTTTCCTGGAATCACGTGGAGGGGGGCGGTCAGGCGGGCTGTACCCATTTCACAGATGGGCAAGCCGAGGCTTGAGCCTGAGCCCGTGTGGTTCCGAGGCTCTGGGTTCCCTGACTAGCTCCGGCGGGCAGGACTGGGATTTTCTCATTCAGCCCAGAGAACTACCAGGACCCGGGGTGTGCAGAGTGTCCGGTTAATATTTGTGGCGTAAAATCATCCCGCCAGGTATATCCGTATCCAAGTATCGCGTTATCTACTTCATAAACAGGAGTGGCTACTGCCAATTAAAAGTAAAATCATCCCACCAGGTATATCCATTTCCAAGTATCGCGTTATCTACTTCATAAACAGGAGTGGCTACTGCCAATTAAAAATAAAAATTAAGAAAATATGTGTTGAGCAAACAGACATCCTTCCCTGGAAGTCCACTCTGGGGAGAAAAAAAAAAGGACTTTAGTGAACAGACAAGCAAAGGTGCTTGGATTATCCTTCTGTGGCTGCCAGAGACAGGTGCCACCGCGTGGATGCACCCCAGGGGTTCGCCGCTGTGCTCACCCACCCCTCTTGCTCAGACTCCTGCAGTCCTGGGCCCAGCCCTGGGCATTACTCAGTTTCCTTAGGGCGACTATCTTTCCAGGAGGCTTCTTCATCTCTTGGACAAATAGAGCCCATGGAGCTCAGCCCCCTAATCTTCCAGACCGATAATACTAATCACAGCAATGACAATAACCAGCTAACCTTGAGTCTCTGTGCCGCACACTTTACGCACCTGATTTCGCTGGATCGTCACTGTCGTATCCATTTTACAGATGACAACGCTGAGGCCCAGAGAAGTGAAGTAACTTGTTTTGGGTCACACAGCGGATTCACGGGGTGCTTGTGCTCAAATGAAGGTATTCTGGGCCATCACATCCGGGGGGGGGCGAATTGGGACCCCCCCCCCTCATTCATTCCCAGCCAGTGTCTCCCTAGGTGGGGGCCCTGGACCATCAGAAGGCGTGGGAATGGGTGCTCATGCTCTGAGCCTCCATGGCCCACGCTGGTCCCAGTCTGTAGATGACGACACCGAACCCCAGGATCCATGGTGACATGATAGGGCGGCCAAGCTCTGATCATGGCATCCTGGTGTGTGGTCTGTGCTCTCTGCTCACGGCCCAGATGATTTTCCAAAGGATACACAGTCCGCTTCGGTAGGGAGGAGTGTGTCCGGCCGTTGTTTTCGGGGTCTGGGCAGCCGGACAGGAACCCTGGGCGCCTTGGGCCTGGGGTGAGGAAGAACTGAATTAAGCTGAGACGCAACTCACGTGGACTGGCGGCCAGCTCAGTCCAGGGGCCCAGGAGCTGGGTCACAGCTGCCGCAGAAGGAGCTTGGAGGACCCCCCATACCTCAAGAGCCAGAGGGGCGGTCAGGAGCTGGGGTCCGCCGTCTGGAGGGCTGGGGACGGACACCAGCGGACGAAGCCAGCGCTGGCCGTGGCCTCCGAGGGGACCAGCTTCCCAGGTGAGGCCAGCAGCCAGCCATTCCCTTCCCAGCCTCCCTCCAAATGCTTCCCTCTTTCCCAGATACCCAGAGGCGGGGAATGGGGTGCCTGGGCGGGAGTGCTGCCTCGGGGAGGGGGGTGCTCGGGCAGGGGAACCCCCTTTGCAGGGTCCCCAGGAAGCTCCCCCCAGGATCCAAACTTCTCCGAGCAAGAAGATGCTTCCTGGAGTCTTGGAAGGAAGATAACCGTGGAGCCCTGGGGTCTATGCCAAACCCAAAGTTTGCTGCTGGGGCGGGTGGAGCGAGCAAAGCATATGGAGCGGCAGTGTCTCCACGTTGCCGGGAGAAGCGCTCCCAGGCGGCCTCCCTGCCTCCTTGCCTTCCTGTTCCAGCCTGTGCCTTCCGCGGACAGAGACGGCCTTGGAGGCCCAGGCCGGGGCAGTGATGGGAGCCAGGGTCACACCCGCCCCCGCCTTCAGGAGTCATCTTGAGCAGGGAGGTGACAGGGGAGAGTGATATGGCCAGAGGGGGTGGCGCTAAGTGCCTGGGGAGGTCAAGGAGGGCTTCCAGGAGGAAGAGACGGTTTAAGTGAGCTGGAATTAGAGTAGAAGTGAGCAAGGTGTGTTTTCACCTGTGGATGTCTTGATATGTTTACACACAAGGAAATGGAAGCTCAGAGGTGTGAGCTGAGTCTGGCTTGAGATCTTGGAGGTGGTAGCCGGCGGCAGGATTCGAGTCCGGGAGAGAGGCCCGGGCCAGGGTCTGCGGCCAGGCATGTAAGTCTCTTGGATTCCTGAAGAGGCTTCTCCCGTGCCCGGGCTGGGGCCACGCGTGGGCTGCCGGGAGAGTGTGGGCTGGGAAGGGAGTGGAGTCTCGGCTGGAGATGGGGAGGCAGGGTTGGATGGGGAGACAGACCCAGGGTCCAGGCACACACGGGGCCTCGAAGCCCCTCGGCTCCTCTTCCCCGGGTATCTCAGGGTGCCTGGGGGAGTGTGTGTTTGAGAGTGAATGTGTGTGTTGTGTGAATGTGTGTGTATTATGTGAGCGTGTGAATGTGTTTGTGAGTGTGTGAATACGTGTATGTGTGAGTGTTGTGTGTGGTGTGTGTGTTGAGTGCATGCATGAGTGTGTCTGTGTGTGCATGTGAGTGTGAATGCATGTTTGTGTGTGAGTGTGGTGTGTGTATATGTGTGTGTGTGAGAGAGCATGAGTGTGTGTATGCATGTGTGTGTGCATGTGTGCGAGGGCATGTTTGAGTGTATGTGTGTTGCATGTGTGTGTATGAGTAAGTGTGTGATAGTGTGAGTTCATGTTTTAGTGTGTGTTGTGTTTATGCGTATGTGTGTGTGCATGTGCATAAGTGTATACATGCGTGTGTGCATGTTGAGTGCACAAACGAGTGTGCGCATGTGCATGTGTGTGAGTGCATGTTTTAGTGTGCTTTGTGTGTGAGAGTGTGTGTTAGTGTGTGTGTGTGTATGTGTGTTGAGTGCATGCTTGAGTGTGTGTGATTGTTCGGTGTGGTATAAGTGTGTGTATGAGTGTGTATGAGTGCATGTGTGTATGCATATGTGTATGCATGCGTGCACATGTATGTGAGCGCGTATGTGAGTGTGCATGCATGCGTGTGAGTGTATGAGTGTGTGCATGTGTGCTTGAGTGCATGTGAGTGTGTGTGTGCACCCCGTCTCTATAAACCCAGAGGACTGAGCAGTGCCTGAGAGCTGAGGTCCTGCAGACCCGTGTCCTCCCGCCCAGGAGTGTTGGCACAGACCTGAGTCTGCAGGTGCTGCCTGGCCATGGGCCCAACAACCTGCAGGTCACTTGTGGGTGGGCAGGACACGTATGCACGCCTGTGATTTGGTGGCAGTGCCACATGGTTGCAGCATCCACATGTGAGGAGAGCCAGGGCCCTGGCTGTCTGACCCTGTACCCTCGGGAAGCCAGCTGAAGCAGGCAGCTCTGGGGAGGTGGCCTGGCATCTTGGCTTCACCCTGGTGGTCCTGAGAGGCGGGTCTCCTCCCCTGGGTGGGTTGGGGACTGAGCCCAAACTTCCAGCCTGGGCAGGACACGAGCCCTGTGGGCCCAGGCAGGGCACAGCGGGTGCAGCAGCCTCCCAGGAAGGTGGGCTTGCGTGGGGTGCCCAGGGTCCCTGAAAGGACTCACCTATCAGCCATCTTGAGGGTCTGGTCAACTCAGGCTTGTCCTCCCTCTAGGACCCAACCGAGAGACAGGTCAGGGCCCAACTGGCTGAGGATGGTCTGGGGAGGAAACCCCGCCGGCAGGAGGAGGTGAGAACCTGGTCCATGTCCCCTTCTGGGGGATTCTCTGGCCCTCCACAGAGCCTGTCCCTGGCTGCCTGCCTGCGTGGTCAGCCCTCTGGCCCAGGCTCTGACTCCCACAGGCCACCTTCCCTTGGTCCCTAGCCCTAGCCATGGGGAGGGAGTGTTCCCCTGCCAGGGCCTGTGTCCATGACTCTGCAGATGCCACCCCACGGCTTTCCTGAAGTCTACACCCCTGACCTCCCAGGGACAGACCTTTTCCAGCCCAGGGGCCACGTCTGTCCATTCAATTCAGCCAATGGGGTGAGTCCACCTCCCAGCAACCTCCACGGTCACCCTGGTGCCCTGGCACTGCCCACTCTCTGCACAGAGCCACCCTGATGCACGCGGGCGCCAGGCCCCACAGACCCCATGGACCACCCAACGTGGACTTGGACATCAGGACCTGGGTTTGCCACCCGATGTGACACCCCCTGGTGGCGAGAGCAGGAACATAGCTTACAGAGCCGTCTGCCCACCCCCCACAGAGACCAGGCGATTTCTTGGTGGGCTTCAAAGCCAGGTAGGGAGGCAGATTTACCGGACCGCTTTTGTGTGCTCTCCGAGACTTTGATCACACGGTCGCCCTGTGCTGCAGGAAACCCTTGGAATTTGGGTTTCCACAAAATGTAATTCAACGGCATGTGGTTTTGAATTTTGATTTAAAAATCACAAGCCCAACGATTTATTTTTAAAACGCAGAATAACTGTATCCATTTGCCCAGAAAACACTTCCCAGGATCTCCTCCTAGGCCAGCCTTTGTCCAGGGTGCTGGGGTGTCAAGGAAAACGGGACAGTCTCCGTGTCCTCAGAGGCCCATGACCTTCGGGAAGACAGATGTTCCCAGACACTCAATCCTAAGTCTCGGAGACAGTCGGGTGTGTGAGGGTGCTATGATCCCCGTTCTACAGATGAGGAAAACTGAGGTTTAGAGAGGTGTGCAGTCACGCGGCATGCAGAGCCCTGGCGCTTCTGTGAGAATCCAATGAGAAAATGCACGGAGAAGTGCTTTGCTGTGTTTTCCATACAGTAGGTGTCCGCTAATTGTGTGCAAATTGCAGACAGAGCTGGTCAGCACAGAACTGCATGCCTGAGGTCTTCAGGCTTTGACATTTATTTAATTTTATGTGTTTATTATAAAGATGTGGGGTGCAATTCAGGGTTAGGTATACAAACACTGATTATGCAGGTACCCTTGCTGATGAGGTGTGCCCCTCCTTCCCCTGGCAGTTTGCCTCAGCTGCCAATCCCACCCCCCCTCCCCTGACAGTTTCTCACTACTGCCAATTCCTTTCTTAGAGTATTAGGACAATTGTGCCCGGTCCGCTTAGGAGTGAGACCATATGGTCCTCTGTTCTTTGTTTCTGTGATAGATCACTGAGCATGGTCGACTCCAAATCCATCCACGTTGCTGCGAAGTTCATATATTTGTCCTTTTTTATGGCTGCATCGTATTCCTTGGTGTAGGCTTTGACATTTAAACGCTTTCGCCTCTGCGGGGTACAGAGGACGATATGGCAGGCCTAAGTAGCAAGTGACTGTGTTGCGTTTGCATGCTGGTAGCACTGACGGTGAAGCCTGTTCCTTCAGCGCTGTGGTATTCCTTGGCACGGGACAATCGATGCAAAATTGTGCATCCAGGAAAGGGACAGAACAGGGACAGAGGGGTGTGGGAATGGCAGAGGGTCTTTCCGTCGCTTTCTTCCCATGTTCACCAGTGAGGCTAGTTTCCCTTTTTTTAGTTGGAGTCTCACTCTGTCGCCCAGACTGGAGTGCAGTGGCCACTCCTGGCC
>NW_007260565.1:40984-47020 GCF_000164805.1 Carlito syrichta | reverse complement strand
ATTTTTTGATTTATTGTAGAGATGAGGTCTCGCTGCCCATGCGGGTCTCGAACCCGTGGGTTCACTTGTGCTTTTCAAAGCCTGCTCTGTAAACCCCGGGCCCTGGGTCTTACGTGGCTCTAACGGGTCTTGGGATGGGTCCCAGCCCGGCGGGGCCCAGATACACGTGGCTTTGCTCTTTTCCACTCTGTCCTACCCGGACTGGGCCACCTTGTCCTGTGCCACCTCCCTCTGAATGGCAGCTCATTTAACCCCATGGCCTCTTGGGGAAAATCCAGTGCTGTTGAAAACCCCAGGGTCAGACCCCGTTCATGGCCCGCCACCTCCACTTCTGACTCGATGCCCCCCTGGGTGGCAGGCTCTATCCAGATGCCAGTTGCATGCAGGGGCTGCCCCTTGGCACGGCTCTGTGGCACGGCAGAGCTGGCCGTACTCAGCCTTGTCCAGCCCAGCAGGCCGGGCCTGGTAGTGCCCCTTTCCCAGAGAGGTCATGCCCAGCATGAAGGGCGGACCAGCCAGGCTGGGTCTGGGGGCGGATAGGGGAGGGAGGGTCGCCTCTTCCTCGCAGCTCTGGATTCCAGCAACTCCTGTAAATGCCTAGGAGGGAGGTGGGGGCTGGGGTGATGGTCATGGGCAGCTGGGCTTCCCTAGGCTCCTGGGCTCCCTGGGGGCGGGCTCTGGTCATCACGATGGTGGCTCTATCCATCTGGGTCCTGCTGTGAACAGAATCCTATTCAAGAAGGGAGTGTGGCTCTGGGACTTCCTACAGAGATGTGAAGAGAGTTCGGGTCCCCATGGCTGTGCCCAGCGGCTGGCAGCTGTAGGAAGCTGTGAGCCCCCAGACTGAGGGGGAGGGGAAGACAGGGTTGGTACCAGAGCCCAGGTGAGAGTTGGAGCCGTGGAGGGGGACCGGCAGAGGCTGGGGCCTCGTCAAAAACGCAGCGATGGATTTCAGAGTACAGCAGGGATCACGAGCCATAGGTCAGTGAATCCCCTTGGGTCAGAGGCCCGCAAGGTACCTCTCATGGTGCCCCAGACGGTAGGACAGCAGGGTCCATCGCATGACCTACTGCAAGCGAGCACAGCACTCGCCATGGACCACGCTTGTACTGTGATCTACAGGCTGTCGTGGGCTGCCGTGGAGTGGGCTGCCGTGTGTGGGCTGCCGTGGAGTGATTCCCAGAGGGCACAGAGCACGGGTCGTGGCACGCGAATCCACGGTGCAGCGACCGTTTATGCTACAAAGAATAACCCGAGCCAAATCATGATATAAAGAAGGCATCTGCACCCGTGTGTATATGCACAAGAGCAGTCACAGAACAAGCCTAAGTGTTTGTCGATGGTTGACTGAATAAAGAAAATGCGGTGCATATACAGCACGGAATACTATGCAGCCATCAAAAAGGATGAAATCATGTCCTTTGCAGCAACATGGATGGAGCTGGAGACCATAGTCCTAAGCGAAATAACTCAGAAACAGAAAAACAAACATTCTGTCCTCTCTTACGTGTGGGGGCTCAGTGGTCACAAAGATGGAGCTAATAGGCACTGGGATACGAGGGGAGAGAGAGGTGGGTCAAGGTTCAGAAATCACCTGTCAGGTACAACCTTCACTAACAGGCGAAGGGGTCACCTCAAGCCCAATGCCCCCCATGTCACAATATGTCCATGTGACAAACGTGCATTGCATCCTCCGAATCTGAAATAAAAAATAAAACAAAAACAAGAATAACTCCTGACGGACCACACCACCTTGGACTACCACCTCCGTGGGAGTGACTTCCTCATCTGCACCTAGACAGAGGCTTTCCTGGCGTGGAAGAGACCCCACGTCATGGGAAACACCCGTGGCTTGGCAGCTGTGTTCCCAGGGACTCTGGTCCCTGGGAACCTGGTCTCCCTGCCTCTCCAACTGGGCTCCACTCTGAATGAATGATCGTTTACAGATTCAGAGGGGGAGATAAGGCCGTCCAGGCCGCCTGATTGTGGCCTTTATGGGTCATAAAGAGATGGCACCCTTGGGGCCATGCCCCGTGGCAGTTCCCCCTCACTGTCTCTTTCTGCCTATCTTTTATTGTCCACTCTTATCTTTCTCCCTCCCCGAGCCCCACCCTGGTGCAGATCTCCAAGACCATAAGCTCCTCCAAACCTTTTCCTGACCTTCTGCCCCAGGTGTGGAAGGTAACTTTATCAGCAGGGCTGGGGGAGGGCTTGGCTGGGGCCCCAGTCCTGGATGGCCAGAGAGGAGGGAAATTCTGCCAGCAAAGCAGAGACCCAGAGCTGCCCAGTGTCGCCGAGAAAGGGGATGATCAGGAACCACATCCAGACTAATAACACCTTGGTCTTCCTCAGACGCATTCTCCGGTCCACAAGCCCCTGTCTGGGGATGGGGTTGAATTGCATTCATTTCTCCTTGTCCGTTGACAACTGATCTAATCAGATAGTGAGGCAGCTGGGAGCGGGGATGGGGGGAGACAGGCATTTCTGCGTCGCCGGGGCCCATGTAGGGACTCCTGGGGCTTTGCACCCTAAAATGGATTCAGGCCCAGGTTTTGCGTTTAAGCCCGCCCATGCTGTTGACAAGAATGGTCGCCTAGGAATGTGGACAGCCCTCCTCGGTTTGAGAGGAAGTAAACTGTGTGCTGGAAACGTCATGGGTTTCGGGATCGAGTGACCTGGGCTTCAACCAGAACCCATTCCTCCCTCGCACGGGGGGGTGGCGACTCAGTGTTCTCATCTGCCACCTGGAGCCACGATCCCTACCTCACAGCCATGACAAATGGGCTGAGCACATGTTGGTTGAAAGGGCTCTCCCCACGCAGCCATGTGGGAAGAGGATGATTTTGGAGTCACGGAGACTTGATTTCAGGTCTTGGTGTCGCCGTGGAGCCAGTCCGCCTCTCTCCAGTGTCCCGTTGGCAAACTGGGGTCCGTGGAGCCCACGTGCCAAGTATTGGGGGACTTGAAGAAAGGCGTGTCTTTGCAAATGCTCAACAAGTGGCGGTGACTGGCAATGACTCTGAGGGGAGATGTCAGTGTTCTCCTTCCACAGGTGAGGAAACGGGGGCTCCAGGGAGGCGGTCAGAGGAATGGTGGGTCAGCCTTAGCCCTGGGCCTCTCTGAGGCCCCGCCCGGGCACCCACGGCCCCTTGTGGCCCCTTTTGGTCCTTGACTGACCCAAGCAGAAACCTCCTCTGTCGGAGAGATCTGGCCTCTGCCACAGCAGGAGAGAGCATGGCTGGAGGGCATTTCCCCCCTTTCCCTGAACCCCGGGGTCCTGCCACCTGCCGCCAGCTTGGAAGAGGCGCCGATGACATCCCAGTGGGTGGGCCTTGGGCATCTGTCCCGAGCATTCCAACCAGCCTTGTGGATTCAGGGGTGTCGGGAGGCACAGCAGGGGCAGGGTGTGGGGCGAAGTAGCCCCCTCCAGCCCCGGCTCACTTGAGTCACTCTTCTCCAGTGCCCAACCCATGTTTGTTTTGTCTTTCTGGGTTTCAGCCCTTTGGCCAGCGGAGGTTAAAGATTACTGAGACAGCTGACAATAAAAGTGCCCGGCGCACTGGCCTTTGACCACCCATAGGAAGGCCGTGGAATCACACTCCACACAACCGCCGCAACGGCGAAAGTGGCGCGGGTGTGTGCCGGGCGCACCCTCCTTGTATTAATATTAAGAGGACAGTCGCTCTCACCTGGGCGATGGGGCCAAGTTTCTCTTTTATCTGAAGCCAGGGCCACAATGTGGCATTGTTCTCCGTCTCAAAGGCCACCACGCGGCCCCAGAGTGGACCCGGGACAGAGCGGACTCCACCTGGTAGAGTAAACAGCCACCCCGAGGTGGCCGGGAGCAAGGGGAGGGGAACGTTCTCTTCCTCCTGGAGGTGACACGTTTCTTCCAAGCGAGTCTAGAAACCAGAGGAAGAGGAAACCTCAGTTTACTCTTCTGGACCAGGGGCTCCATGGACGCTCTGTCTCCAGGGCAGGGTCTTTTTCTTTGCTGTGCTGTGCACCCCAGGATGCTAAAGGAATTCCTTCTCTGAATAATGTGTTCCTTCTGTCTTTCTGTCCGTAGCTTTAGGGGGTGCAGATAGGTTTTGGTTCCACGCAAGTGTTGAATGGTGGGAGAAAGTCTGGGCTTTAAGTGTCCCCACCACCCTCACCGTGCACATCGTACCCAATAGGTAGTTTTTCTTCCTTCTACCTTTTCCTCCCTTCTGAGTCTCCGGGGTCCACGATACCATTCTCTGGGCCTTTGCCGATCCTTAATTTCACTCCCACTCGTGAGAACTCGCGGCGTTTGGTTTTCTGTCCCTGGGTGTGTTCACTTAGGATGACATTCTCCCGTCGAAGAATGTTCCAGGATGCATAAAAGAAAACCAGAAGATGACAAAGGAAGCACATTCTATCGGAATACAGTTATCAGAATATTTAAAAACAAATTTAAGATAATGCGTGTGCTTTTTCAGGAACGCGTGAAATAACCCGTTGTAGCCACAAGTCTACCAATGACTGTAATTTCAAAGGAGTGAGAAGTGGCGAGATGTCTACGGCGGCGGAGTACAGGCACGCGCCGTGATTCTGAGGTTTTGGGGCCTGTATTTCTTTCTACTCACCGGAAGTTGCAAGCATAGTAGAGAAGCCCAGCTTCTTCCCCAGGGGTGACATCTCGGCAAAATTCGACAAACGAGACACAGAGCTTAACTTGAATGCCACGCTTTTAGGTGGGGTCTCGATGTGTTGTCCAGGCTGGTTCCAAACTCCTGTCTCAAGGGATCCTTCCCCCTCGGCTTCCCAAAATGCTGAGATTGCGGATGCCATGCCCGGCCATGCACGCACTTCTTTTTGGCATGTCTTCGTGTGTCATTCTCTGCCATTTTATCACACACGTAGATTCACACAGCTCCTGCCACAATCACGATGCAGAACTTCCCTCCGTGCAGAGGAACTGCCCCACGCTCCCCCTCATTGTCACGGCCACCCCTGTCCTCAACCTCCCTTGCCCCAGTAATCTGTTCTCCATCTTGTACAAACAATGACAGTTCATGTGAACCAGGCACTGACCCAACGCTCCTCCGGGTCTGAAGAGGTGAAAACTTAAGCTCAGAGAGGTTGGGTAATTCCCCGAGGCCACCTAGCAGCAAATGGCAGAGCAGACACCACCTCCATCAGGGTCTTCTCCACTCACTCTCACCCACGAATGTCACAGCCTCCAGATGAAAGGATCCCTGATGCGAACAGGAGACCTGGGCTGTTTTCAGCTTCACAGTCTGGTCGCTGTGCAACTTGGGGAACATCCTGAACCTCTCTGGGCTGTGGTGTCTTCGGCTTTCACTGAGGGCAGGGAGTGATCAGCCCACCGTGATGCAGGTGGCTGCTGGCTGGGCTTGAGGGGCCTGGGCGCTGCAGGTGTCTCCTGGGTGCAAGCTGCCGCCACCCAGGTGCGGTGTGAGTTAGGCCTTGGGAAAGCTTGGCTACAGGCGGTGCTCGGTGGCATGACCTTTCATCCCCGTCACCTCTCACGTCACTTGGTGGCCAGAGTGCCTGGCTGGAGGTCCCAACAGTCACAGGTGGCCGGACAAGCAGAGTCTTCAGAACTAGTGGAAGACTTTTTGATTGTAAACGACAGAATTTCAAATTGTCTTAACAAGGAAACTTAACGAGTTGTCTTAACAACAAAGTTGTGCGAATCTACGTGCATGTTGGTTCACGTGATGAAACAGCCTCTAGCAGGGGTGGAGTTGGCCTTGGAGTACACTACACTTCTTCTCTCTTCTTCCCTCCTTCCTCGTTTCTTTTTTTTGAGTCAGGGTCTCGCTCTGTCACCCAGGCTGGAGTGGCAATCCTCTTGCCTCAGCCTTCTGAGTGGCTGGGACTATAAGCACATGCCACTGGCCGGGCTCGGTGGTTCAGCCTGAAATCCCAGCACTTTGGGAGGCCGAGGCGAGTGGAGTGCCTGAGCCCGTGGGTTCGAGACCCACCCGGGCAACTTGGTGAGACCTCGTCTCTACAATAAATAAAAAATTAGCCGGGTGTGGTAGC
>NW_007260565.1:36498-40964 GCF_000164805.1 Carlito syrichta | reverse complement strand
CTGCCCTCCAGCCTGGGGGACAGAGTGAGACTCCAACTCAAAAAAAAAAAAAATTAACTGAGTATGGTGTCACATAACTGTAGCTCTGGCTATTGGGAAGGCTGAGGCAGAAGGGTCGTCTGAGCCCAGCAGGTCAAGGCTGCGGTGGCCGGGGGCGTGCCACTGCAATCCAGTTGGGGAGAAGGAGTGAGACTCCGACTCAAAAAAAAAAAAAAAAAAAAAAGCACATGCCACCATGCTTAGCTAATTAAAAAAATTTTTTTTTGTAGAGACAAGGTCTTGCCATGCTCTCTCCAGGGTGGTCACCATCTCCTAGGCTCAGGTAATCCTCCTTCCTTGGCCTCCCAAGTGCTGGGATTATAAGTGTGTGCTACCACACTGGCTTATCTTTTAAAAAATTTTTATTTATTTATTTATGTATGACTTCTGTTTCTCTCTGCATGCTACCTTTGTGTGTGGAGTAGACTGGGGAGGGGTTTCCAGCCATGGGGGGGCCCCAGAATCCTACCCTTCCAGCTTAATCACTGGAGCTGTAGAAAGATGACCCCCCACCTTCTCTGTCTGGAAAACGTTCTAGGGAGGGACCCAACTGGCCGGCGTACCTCCGACGGCCGTATCTGGACCCATCACTGCCACTGGAAGGCCCAGTCTAGATTATGAGCTCAACCCTATGACTGGGGGCGGGGGCGGGGTCTGTTCCTCAGAGACTTTTATACCAGAGAAGTTGAGCTGGGCTGAAAAAGACAGAGACTGAGTGAGGCTTGTTAAGCGAGAGGATGCTCAGGGAATATTTCGGGCTGTCTGGAGAGATTCTTCAAGGATAAGAAGAGAGTCCTGGGGCTGCCAGTACATAGACAGCAACAGCCTGGGTGACACAGGGAGTCACTGGATGCATGATAGGAAATGTTTATTATTATTATTATTATTATTATTATTATTATTTTGAGTTAGAGTCTCACTCTGTCGCCCAGACTAGAATGCAGTGGCTGCTCCCGGCCACCACAGCCTCGACCTGCTGGGCTCCGACGATCCTTCCGCCTCAGCCTTCCGAGTAGCTGGAACTACAGGTGCGCACTACCACGCCCAGCTCATTTTTGGATTTATTGTAGAGACGCGGTCTGGCCAAGTTGCCCAGGCCGATCTCGAACCTGCGGGCTGAGGCAATCCACTCACCTCAGCCTCCCAAAGACGTGGGATTACAGGTTGAGCCACTGAGCCCGGCTGTCTTTTTTTTTTTTTTTTTGAGTTGGAGTCTCACTCTGTCGCCCAGACTGGAGTGCAGTGGCCACTCCCAGCCACTGCAGCCTCGACCTGCTGGGCTCCGGTGATCCTTCTGCCTCAGCCTTCCGAGTAGCCAGAATTATAGGCATGTGCTACCACGCCCGGCTCATTTTTGATTTATTGCAGAGATGAGGTCTTGCCAAGTTGCCCAGGCGAGTCTTGAACCCGTGGGCTCAGGCAGTTATTTAATGTCCCATCTAAACATGTCCGGGGGCCAGGCATGGTGGCTCCAGACTGTAATCCCAGCACTTGGGAAGGCCTAGGTGGGAGGATCTCTTGAGCCAGGGAGTTCAAGACTCCATCTCTACAAAAAATTAAAAAAAAAATAAAATTGGCCAGACATGGCGGTGCACGCCTGTAGTTCTAGCTACTTAGGAGGCTGAGGTTAGAGGATCACTTGAGCCCAAGAGGCTGAGGCTGCAGTGAGCCATTATTGCACACGGCTCTACTACAACCTGTCCCCCCCACAACAAAATCCAGCTAAACTGGCAAAGACATATTATCTGGATTCCTTCATTTCAAGCGGTCCGGCCTACAGGTTGAATTCATTTGTTCTTTCATTCGACGTTTGTTGAATGTCTGCCACGTGCTGTTAGTTGGACATGGGTTGATGAAAGTCTCTGCCTCAGTCTGCCTAATTGTGTCCCTCCTCTGCTCATAAGACTGCAGGGGCTCCCCAGTGCCTGAGGGAGTGCAAACTGCTCTGCCTGGCAGCCAAGGCACCTGCCACCCAACCCCAATCTTGCTTTCTAGGCTTGTCTGTCTCTCCCTGAACAGTTCCCTGAGCACACCCTGCTCTATAGGCCTCTGTCTTCGTCCGTGCCATCTCCTCTGGTCTGTACACTCTCCTCAGGTCCCCAACCCCATCTGAATCCTCTTTAATGCAGCGGTTCACATGGCCTTGTCCCTGAGGCCTCTGAGCCCACAGCTCCTTGCCTGTGGGGAGAGGAGTATCCTGCGGGAAGACGCTGAGTCCGGTGGGTGACACAAAGGCCCTTGTGCCGCTGAGGCCAGAAGTGGAGTCACTTGGAGCCCTGGATTGTGGCCTTTGTGTGTGCACCTCCTGCTCTCTGAAGGCATTTGACCCTGTTTCTCACAGCAGAACAGTCACAAAACTTTCCTCTTTGTCTCCTGGTGAGGCAGGGGCTGGAGGGTGCCAGATTTCATTCTCAGAACATCAAGTCCAAGTGCAATTTCCAAAGCTGTGAGCTCATTTGGTCCCCCCAGGAACCCTAGCGGGCAGAGCTAGAAGCCCATTTTGAAGACAGGAAAATCAAGACCCAGGAACTTCTGTTTCTGGCAACGATGTGGACCAGGTGGACAACAATCTTACTGGAAACAACTAAAAATCTTGGATCGGAAAAAGTCATCAATGTATCCGTAAGCTGACGGAGACAGTAAGACATACCGAGGCCAGAAAATAAGTGAAGAGAGAAACTCAGAAAATTCAGCAGAGGACTGAGCCCAGCATTTGACTTGGAGGCATTTGTTGAACCAGGCCAACTTAAGCATCGATTTTTGTTTTAATTTTAGATATGTGGGGTACAATTCAGGATCAGGTATACAAATGTTCATTATACAGGTACCCTTGTTGATGAGGTGTGCCCCCGCTCTCCTGGCAGTTTCCCCCTGAGGCCAGGGAGTCAGATGATTCAGTATGGCACCTGCCCAGAGGGGAAAGTTGTTTATGGAGCTAAAAGTACACCCTCGGTGTCAAGGTGAGTAAGAGATGATTGGTCCCTCCTGAGGCTGCAAGGAACACTGACCATCTTGAGGCTTGGTGCTGAGGGAAAGGGAAAATAAAACCATCTCTGAGAATTTGTGGCTGAGGCCAGTTTGTAGCCTGAATCCACATAACCTGGGAACCAAATAATTTTAAACCAACACCTGAGCTTAAAGCAGCCCTGTACAAGTAATGATCCCAGGTACTTGACAGAAGATCACATTACTCTCTCTGGAGGAAGCCAGTTTGGGTCCAGGCTTTACAAACCTTCCACAATTAAAGTTCTACAGATGATGAGCACTCCTGTGTAAAAATCACTAGACAAGCAAGGAAACGGGACAGAAAGAGGGAAGGAAGAAGCAGAATGAGCTACTACATAGACTTTCAAGAACTTCAGATATTAGATTATGATACAAAGAATGCAAACATATTGAAGAAATAGGAGGTTTATGATGAGTAAGAAATAAGTAGATTAATAAGCAAATGAACTCCTAGGAATAAAAAAAATTAGAGTTAAAAACTCAATAGACAGCTTTGTTTGGACAAAGCGTAAGAGAGAATTAATGAAGTTGAAGATAGAAATAAGAAAATTCCTGAAAATCAACTCAAAGAGACAAAGATAGGAAGAGACTTAAAAGACTGAGCGAGAAGTTTAAATGTAGACTAATCATAGAGGCCACTGGGAAATGTAGACTAATTCAGAAGAGGCCGGAAGTGGCCACTGCACTCCAATCTGGGTGACAGAGTGAGACTCCAACTCAAAAAAAAAAAAAAAAGGCAGAGTATGGCTAGAAGAAGAATGGGCTTGCAGTTGACTTTTCCATATTAATGAAAGGAACCAGAAGACAGTGGTTGATATCTTCAATGTGCTGAAAAAATAATGATCAACCTGGAATTCTGTATTCAGCAAAAATGTCTTCCAAAAATGAGAACCAAGCCTGTCATCCCGATTCTTTGAGAGGTCAAGACAGAAGGATCTCTTGAGCCTTGGAGTTTAAGACCAGCCTGGGCAACATGGTGAGACCCCCGTCTTTACCAAAAAAAAAAAAAAAAAATCAGCTTGGCATGGTGGTACACACTGGTAGTCCCAGCTGCTGAGGAGGCCAAGGGAGGAGGATCACTTAAGTTTAGAAGTCCAAGGCTAAGCCGGGCTCGGTGGCTCAGCCTGTAATCCCGCACCTTTGGGAGGCCAAGGTAAGTGGATTGCCTGCGTCTGCGGGTTCAAGACCAGCCTGGCCCACTTGGTGAGACCTCTTCTCTACATAAATCAAAAAAATTAGCCAGGCATGGTCGTGCACACCTGTAGTTCTAGCTACTTGGAAGTTTGAGGCAGAAGGATCAGAAACCTGGGCGACAGAGTAAGGCTCTGACTTAAAAAAAAAAAAGAAATTGAAAGCATGTCCAAACTGGGCTCGGTGGCTCAGCCTGTAATCCCACGCCTTTGGGAGGCTGAGGTGAGTGG
>NW_007260565.1:34408-36352 GCF_000164805.1 Carlito syrichta | reverse complement strand
GGGAGCGGCCACTGCACTCCAGTCTGGGAAACAGAGTGAGACTCCAACTCAAAAAAAAAGGTCCAAGGCTACAGTGAGTGATGATCATGCCACTGCACTCCAGCCTGGTTGACAGAGTAAGACCCTGTCTCAAAAACAAAACAAAACAAACAGATTTAAAAAAACCCCACAAAACAAAATAAAACAAACAAGACTTCAAAAAACAGAAATAAGAATTAAATAGTCATTTTTAGATAGGCAAAACCAGGAAATTTGCCCCCCATAGAATTAAAGGAATTCTTTTTTTTTTTTTGAGTTGGAGTCTCACTCTGCCACCCAGACTGGAGTGCAGTGGCCGCTCCCGGCCACCGCAGCCTCAGCCTGCTGGGGTCCGGCGATCCTTCCTCCTCAGCCTTCCAAGTAGCTGGAACTACAGGCGGATGCTACCACGCCCGGCTAATTTTTGATTTATTGTAGAGATGAGGTCTCGCCAAGTTGCCCAGGTGGGTCTCGAACCCAAGGGCTCAGGCAATCTACTCACCTCAGCCTCCCAAAGGTACGGGATTACAGGCTGAGCCACCGAGCCCGGCTGAATTAAAGGTATTCTAAAGATTCTACTTCAAGCAGATGGAAGATGATCCCATCTGGAAGGTCCAAAGTGCACAAAAAATGAAGGACTAAGGACATCGTAAATGTGTGGGTAAAAATGGTTTTCCCTTGACCATATAGAACTAGCCATATGCATGACACTTGGTGCATATGTATGCAGTAGGTGCTCGTAAGTGGTATCAATGAAGCTAATGGTGAGAAAGATAATGGCACACATAACTTTCGAGATGATTATATAGAAAAAGTACAGGATTAAAATCAGAAAAACTAACCCTGAATTGTACACCACATCTTTATAATAAAAAAGAAAGAAATGTAAATTAAAACCACACTGAGATACCCCCTAACTCCAGTCAGGATGGTCATCATCAATAACTCAAAAAACAACAGATGCTGGAGAGGATGTGGTGGAAAGGGAACACTTCTATACTGTTGGCAGGAGTGTAAACTAGTACAACCTCTGTGGAAAATAGTTTGGCAGTTCCTAAAAGATCTAAAAATCAACCTTCCATACAACCCCGTAATCCCTCTTCTGGGACTATACCTGGAGGGGGGAGAACTCAAACCACTCAATGAAAAAGAGACCTGCACACGCATGTTTATCGCAGCATTATTCACAGTAGCAAAAACATGGAACCAGCCATGCTCCCTAGTGGAAGAAGACTAGGTAAAAAAATGTGGTACATATACATAATGGAATATTACGCAGCCATAAGGAAGATAAAACTATGAACTCCGCAGCGACTTAGATGAATTTAGAGTCCGTAGTACTCAAGGATCTATCACAGAAACAAAGAACTGAGTACCCCATGTTCTCACTCATAAGCAGACCTTGAACGATTATTGTAATACTCTAAGAAAGGGACTGGCAGTAGTGGGAAACTGCCGGGGGGGGAGGGAATGGGCACACCTCATCAACAAGGGTACCTGCATAATGAACATTGGAATACCTAGCCCTGAATTGTACCCCACATCTTTAAAATAAAAAATAAAACCAGAAAAATTTAAGTTTGATTGTAAAATGCCCATTTACATGCTGAACATGTTGGAGAAAATTATTTCAGTTCTCTAAGAGTAGTTCTAGAATATGTTAGGTGAGAATAAAAATAGCCCCCACAGGGTTTTGTGAGAAACAAATTAGATAGTGCATACCGAACACTAAGCACAGGGCTTTGAATCTCAACTTATCAAAGTCTGGAAATAGACAAGTGGTTGAGGAAGCAGTGTGGTGATTTCTAATAGAACGGAAAATTGATCTTCCATACAATCCACGAGGGTTCTTAAGAACTTTTTTTAATTTTTAATTTTTATTTTTTTTGAGTTGGAGTCTCACTCTGTCACCCAGACTGGAGTGCA
>NW_007260565.1:940-34337 GCF_000164805.1 Carlito syrichta | reverse complement strand
ATTGTAGAGATGAGGTCTCGCCAAGTTGCCCAGGCGGGTCTCGAAACCGCGAGCTCAGGCCATCCACTCACCTCAGCCTCCCAAGGCGTGGTATTACAGGCTGAGCCACCGAGCCCGGCTAAGACCTTTTTTTAAAAATAGGAGCCTCACTCTGTTGCCCATGCTCACAGCCACCACAGCCTCGACCTACTGGGCTCAGGCGATCCTTCCACCTCAACCTTCCAAGTAGCTGGAACCACAGGCATGCGTCAACATGCCCAGCTAATTTTTAAATTTATTGTAGAGATGCGGTTTTGCCAAGTTGCCCAGGCTGGTCTCGAACCCCTGGGCTCAGGCAAACCTCTTGCCTCCGCCTCCCAAATTGTTGGGATGACAGGCGTGAGCTGACACATCCAACCGCCTTAAAGGCCTCTTAAAGACCTCATCTCTCAATACTGCCACATTAGGGACTAAGTGTATCACTAATAACCATTTTTTTTTAGTTCTAAAACTGTTAATCAAACATAAAATTTAATGTTAAAGCTATATAAAGTGGCTTGGGGTTATGGCTCACATTCGTAATCCCAGCACGTAGAGACTGAGGTAGGAGGATCATTGAGACCAGGAGTTCAAGACCAACCTGGGCAACATAGCAAGACCCCACACTACAAAAAATAATAAACTTAGCTAGGTGTGGTGGTGTGTACCTGGAGCCCTAGCTCATGAGGAGGTTGAGGCGAGAGGATGGCTTGAGCCCAGGTATTCAAGGCAATGAGTAATGATTGATTGCATCACTGCTCTACAGCCTGGGCAACAGAGTGAGACCCTATCTCTTAAAAACAAAATAAGCTTATAAAAGGATACTTAAAGTCAGTAAAATTTTTTATTTATGAACTAACTAAAATCAAATGAAAATACCACCCTTCTCAGTTTGCAAGCTTGAAAGATTTCCAACCGTTATAAAGTTATTCTCCATATAAATGCTGTAATTGAGTTCGTGTGTGTTGAGTGCAAACCATTTAACTGGAAGTTCTTTATATTAACTTCCATGTAAGATACAATATTTAATAAAGGACAAGTAATAAAACTGTGCTAATTTGCAACTTGCATTATTAAAACTCAACAGTAAAGGCAGCAATTACTTAGAACTTAGATGAGCAAAAAATTTTTGTTCAAGAAGAATATCTTATCGTTGGCATTATTTAGAATCGCCAAGGCATGGTATTAATAAAAAACAGATACGCTTTTAGTTGGTTTTATTATTGTTTCAAAATTATCTGTAGCCAGTTGTCTGTGCATGGGACATGCTACCCTCGCAATCCCATCCTCTGTATGCTAGGATATGCCACTGGTGGAGAGGCTTCCTTTGAAAATTGTCAACTTGGTCAGCCTTCTCACTTTTAAATTTCAAATGTATCTTGGTGCCTTATTAAAAATGATCAACTTAATGTTATCTTTCTATCTATCCATATATCTATCTGAAATATATATGTATTCTCTCTCTCTCTCTCTCTGCTATGGCTTGAATCTTTGTTGACACTTAATCCATAATGTGGCAGTATTGAGAGGTGAGGTCTTTAAGAGGCCTTTAAGGTAGCAGGCTCACATCTGTCATCCTGGCACTTGGAGAGGCAGAGGCAAGAGGGTTGCCTGAGCCCAGGGGTTCGAGACCAGCCTGGGCAACTTGGCGAGACCTCATCTCTGTAATAAATTTTAAAAAATTAGCCTGGCGTGGTGGTATGTACCTGTAGTTCCAGCCACTTGGAAGGCTGAGGTGGAAGAATCGCCTGAGCCCAGTAGGTCAAGGCTATGGTGGCTGTGAGCTTGCCACTGCACTCCAGCCTGGGTGACAGAATGAGCCTACTCAAAAAGAAAAAGAAAGAAAGAAAAAGAGATCTTTAGGAACCATCATCATGGATCGTATGGAAGACCAATTTTTAGCTCTATTAGAAATCACCACACTGCTTTCCATGGAGGACGAACTTGCTTATATTCCTACCAACAGTGTATGAATTCCCTTTTCTCCACCATCATTTTGACTTAATGATAGCCATCCTTACTGGAGTTAGATGATATCTCATTGCAGTTTTGATTTGCGTTTCTCTGATGATTAGTGAGGCTGAGCTTTTTTCATGTGTCTGTTGGCTTCTTGTATGTCATCCTTTAAGAAGTGTTTGTTCATGTCTTTTGCCCACTTTTTAATGGGGTTGTTTGTTTTTTCCTTTCGGTTCATTTGCGTTCCTTGTAGATCCTGGATGTTAGGCTTTTGTCAGATGCATAGCTTGCAAATATTTTTTCCACAATTCTGTGGATTGTCTCTTTATACTCTTGATGGTTTCTTTTGTTGTGCAAAAGCTTTTTCAGGGAATATTACACATCCATAAAGAAGAACAAAATCACGGTCTTTGCAGCAACTTGGACACAGTTGGAGACCAATATACTGAGTGAACTGTCACAGAAACAAAGAACTGAATACTGCATGCTCTCACTCATAATTGGGCCCTGAAAACGAGTCACATTAGCCCATAGGTGGGATCAGCAGTCACTGAGCACTGCTAGGGGAGGGAAGAAGAGAGGGAGAAATGTGACAACATAATGGGTACCTGGTCCACTACCAGGGGGAGTGAGAGCCAGTTGGCAGCCCAAACCTCACCTGCACGCAGCCTACTTATGCAGCAAATCCTCACTTGTACCCCACAACTCAAGAATAAGATTTGAACAAGAATCCCCATGAATGGATTGGTCAATGAATTGATGGATTTTCATGGGAGTGGTGTCTCTACATGAAGGGGAAGAAAGGTTTCAGCTAGACCTCTCAGCCCCCCTATCATGATGACGCCACTATGGGACTCTGTGGACTCCCCACCAGCAAAAAGGCCCTCACTAGATGTAGCCCCTGGACCCTGGACTTCTCAAACCTCCATAATTGTAAGAAACAAGTTGATTTTCTTTATCCATTACCCAGTTTCAGGTATTTTGTTATAAGCAACAGACTAAGACATACACTCTCTCTTAAATGTACACTAGACCACTTAAAAATTGATCATCCTATTATATATCTTTTGTTATTTTCCCTTAAAATGACTTAAAGATATTTTAAAATGAGTACATAGAGGGAGAGTGATTTCATTAAAATATCGTTATGTGGCATTTTATGGTATAGATGCACCATCATTTTAACTTTTTTTTTTTTTTAAAAGATATGGGGTACAATTCAGGGTTAGGTATACAAATGTTCATTATGCAGGTACCCTTGTTGATGAAGTGTGCTCCTCCCTCCCCTGGCATTTTTCCTAAATTACCAATCCCACCCTCTCTCCCTGACAGTTTCCCAATACTGCCAATTCCTTTCTTAAAGTATTATGATCATTGTTCAATGTACCATCATTTTAAAAATAACAAAAAATGAAAGTATAGCATACATAGAGAAACATACGCAATCTACATTGAATAACTTAGTAAATTTCTTTCTTTTTTATTTTTTTTGAGTTGGAGTCTCACTCTGTTGCCCAGACTGGAATGCAGTGGCCTCTCCTGGCCACCGCAGCCACAACCTGCTGGGCTCTAACAATCCTTCCGCCTCAGCCTTCCAAGTAGTCGGAATTACAGGCATGCACTACCACACCCGGCTGATTTTTTGATTTATTGTAGAGATGAGGTCTCGCTGCCCAGATGGGTCTCGAACCTGCAGGCTCAGGCAATTCACTCATCTCAGCATCCCAAAGGTGCGGGATTATAGGCTGAGCCACCGAGCCCGGCTGTAAATTTCTTAAAAGCTTGTCCACTTGTGTAGCCACCACACATATCAAAAAACACAACAATTGTAGCCTCCCAGAAGCTCACTTTCCCTCTATCTTGATTTCTGTCACCATGGTCTATTTTGCTTGTTTGTGAGCTTTGCCTAAATCAACTCACAGCATGTAGGTGTCTGTATCTGTATTGTGAGCTTAATCCATGTTTTTGAATACAGCAGTGGTTTTTTCATCATTGATCTCTAGTATTCTATTGTATGATCATACCACAGTTATGTATCCAGTCTAATATTGATACACATTTGAGTTGTTTCCAGTTTGGAGCTACAATGAATAAAACAGCTATGCGCAATCTTAAACGTGTCTCCTGGTGTCAATATTTTCACTTTTCTATTTAGGAATGCATTATAGGTTACACGTATCTTCAGTATTAGTCAACATTCTTGCCTTGTTCTCAGTCTTATAAAGTAGGCATTCAGTCTTTCACCATTAAGCGTGATGTTACCTATAGTTTTTGTTTTTCAAGTTTTTTCCCCCTTATATCAGATTATGGAAGTTCCATTCTATTACTGGTTTGCTGAGTTTGTAGGATCTGTACTTGTGTCCCCTTTTTCCTTCTTCAAATTGATTTTTTTTTTTTGCTTATTACCCTTGCTAGAAGCTTATCAATTTTTTCAAATAACAAGCTTTTAGTTTGACTTATTTTCTCTATTTTTTTTGTTTTCATTGATTTCTGTTCTTTATCATTTCTTTTCCTCTGCTTACTTTTTAATTTTAATTTTAGTTTCTTAATATGGCAGCTTGCAGCATAGATTTTAGGTCTTTCTTTTCTCTACTGTATGCTTTTAACAGTATAACTTTCCCGCTTAGCATCACTTTATTGGTATCGCACACATTTTGTTATGTTGTGTTTTTGCTCTTATTCAGTTAAACATGAGTGGGGGTTATGACAAAATACATTAATTGGTTCTTAAACCAGAAACCAACCTTCACTTCTGTGATAAAACCTATTTGGTTATGGTATATTATCATGTTTATATGTTGTTAGAGTTTATTTGCTAATATTTATTAAGATTGTTTGGTATTTTTCTAAAGGATTTGGTCCATAATTAGTTAGTTAGTTAGTTAATTTATTTATTTAGAGTCGGAGTCTCACTCTGTCACCCAGGTTGGAGTGCAGTGGCATGCTCACAGCCATGTCAATGATGACCTCTTGGGTTCTGGTGATCCTTCCATCTCAGCCTTCCAAGTAGCTGGAACTATAGGTGCGTGCTACTATGCCCAGCTAATTTTTAAAAAATTTATTGTAGAGATGAGGTCTTGCTAAGTTGCCCAGGCTGTTCTTGAACCCCTGGGCTCAGGAAATCCCCTCACTTTGGCCTCCCAAAGTTCTGGGATCATAGGCCTTGAGCCACAGTGCCCAGCCAATAGTTTATTTTTCTTATAATATAATTGTTTGATTTTGGTATGAAGGCCTCAGAAAATGAGTTAGGAAATATTTTTTCCTTGCATAGTTTCTGAAAGGGCTCATGTAGGATTGGAGATATCTACTCCCTAAATGTTTAATAGAAATCACCAGTGAAGTTATATTTACCTGGGCTTTTTTTTGTGTGTGTGGGCAGGTTTAAAAATTACAAATTCAATTCCTTTAATCATTGCTGGGCTGCTTATTTTCTATTTATTTTTGAGTCAGTTTTGGTAATTAATGTTATTGTGGACTAAATGTTTATTATTTCCCCCAAATTCATATGTTGGGTTTGGGGAAGTAATTGAGTTTAAGTGAGATATAAGGGTGGGGTGTTCATTGATGAGATTAGTGTCTGTGTATGAGCAGTAAGAGAGACCAGAGTGTTCTCTCTCTGTCTCTCTCTCTCTCCCTCCTCTATCTCCAGAACTGTGAAAAATAATGTCTGTTATTTAAGCTACACTATCTAGGTATTTTGTTATAGGAGCCTAAGTTAACGAAGACACATGCCTTTCAAAAAGTTTGTTTATTTCATTTAAGCTGTTGACTATATTGGCATAAAGTCATTTCCAGTATTTGGTAAGGATTTTTGTGTCTATTATTGTAAAGGATATTGATGTATGGAGTCAGATCATACAGGCTCACAGGATGTGAATATTCCTTTCACCTTTGCATTCATTTATGTCACATTGATAGCTTGAGAACAACTATGGTAGGAGGGAAATTGGCGAACACTACAAATCAGATCTTTTTCCTCTGCCCCAGAAAGCTGGTTTATCAGTGCAGCACTGTTTTTTATCCTTTTAATATCTGTAGGATCTGTACTTGTGTCCCCTTTTTTCCTCCTTCAAATGGATTTTTTGTGTATTACTCTTGTTAGAAGCTTATCAATTTTTTTTTTTGAGTTGGAGTTTCACTCTGTCACCCAGACTGGAGTGCAGTGGCTGCTCCTGGTCACCGCAGCCTTGACCTGCTGGTCTCTGGTGATCCTTCCGCCTCAGTCTTCCAAGTAGCTGGGATTACAGGCATGTGCTACCACGCCCGGCTGATTTTTTGATTAATTGTAGAGTTGAGGTCTCACTGCCCAGGCAGGTCTCAAACCCGCAGGCTCAGGCAATCCACTCACCTCAGCCTCCCAAAGGTGCGGGATTACAGGCTGAGCCACCGAGCCCGGCTGCTTATCAATTTTTTCAAAGAACAAGTTTTTAGTTGGACTTATTTTCTCCATTTTTTAATTTCATTGATTTCTGCTCTTTATCATTTCTTTTCCTCTGCTTACTTTTTAATTTCAGTTTCTTAATATGGTAGCTTACACCATAGATTTTAGGTCTTTCTTTTTTTACTATATGCTTTTAACAGTATAATTTTCCTCTTAGAATCACTTTGTCTGTATCTCACACATTTTGTTATAATGTGTTTCTGCTGTTATTCCATTTAACATATTTTAAAATTTTGATAGCAATTTCTTTTTGACTCACTGATTGTTCAATTTCCAAATACTTGATGCTGTTCCAGGCATCTTATTGCTATTGATAACTAATTTAATTCCATAACAAATTTCAATTGAGTCAGGAAATACGAGGTTTGATAATTAGGTTCCTAAGCCATCCTGGAAAAAGTGCTACATACCTCACTGCTGAATATCACAATGGTCACCTTCAAAGTACTCCCCTTGGGAAGCCTGCACCAATGCCAGCACCTAGTCCATCTGCCAAAGCAATTTTGAAACTCTTTTTTGAGAATGGCCATGAGAGCTGCTGTCACTATTTGTTGAAGTCTGACAATTAAATTCATGAACTTGCCAGTGCGTGCTTACATTATCAACACTGTACAAATAATTGTATTGGAATACCCTCCCTACTCACCTGATCTGTCTCCCAATGACATTTTTCTTTACCTGTGAAGATAAAAGAAATATTGAAAGGAAGACATCTGATGACATTCAGGACATCAAGGGTAATACAATGATGGCTCTGATGGTCATTCCAGAAAAAGAGTTCCAAAATTGCTTTGACGGGTGAACTAGGCACTGGCGTCAGTGCATAGCTTCCCAAGGGAAGGTACTTCACAGGTGATCATGGTGATATTCAGCAATGAGGTATGCAGCACTTGTTCTAGGGTGACCTCGTGTACTCTGTGAGATTTCAATCTTTTGAAAACCACGGATACTTATTTTAAAGTCCAGTGTATAATATCTTGGAGACCATTTCTTTTTTTTTTTTTTGAGTTGGAGTCTCACTCTGTTGCCCAGACTGGAGTGCAGTGGCCGCTCCCGGCCACCGCAGCCTCGACCTGCTGGGCTCTGGCGATGCTTCCGCCTTAGCCTTCTGAGTAGCCGGAATTACAGGTATGCGCTACCACCCGTCTGGCTGATTTTTTGATTTATTGTAGAGATGAGGTCTCGCTGCCCAGGCGGGTCTTGAACCCGCGGGCTCAGGCCATCCACTCACCTCAGTCTCCCAAAGGCGTGGGATGACAGGCTGAGCCACCGAGCCCCGCTGAGACTATTTCTTATAAATATCAATTAATTAATTTGTTTGATAGTACTGTTATATCTTCTAGCTCTTTATTGAATTTTCCCTGTTTGTTCTATCAACGATTTAAAAAATATGTCTCAAAATTTTCAGTTGTGGTTGCTGATTTGTCTCTTCTTCCCTTTAGTTCTATCGGCTTTTGCTTCACGTATTTTGAAGCTTTTTAAAAAATACTGATTGGCTTTAATACACATTCCCCATTGGTGGGGTGGGGGTGGGAATGGATCTACCCTGGGCTGTCTGCCGGGGACATGTGAGTGGGTGCATGAAGTTCTTTTTTAAAGCGCACATATATTTATAATTTTTAGGTCTTCCAGCTCTATTGATTATTTTTATCATTATAGAATGTCCCTTGTCTTTTTAGTAGTACTTTTTATTTGGAGTCCATATTGTCTAAAATTATTATAGCCACTCTATCTTTCTTATGCTTGCTGTTGCATAAATCTTTGTGCGTCACTTGACTTTTAAACTATCCCTGTCATTATATTTAGGTAACTCTTGCAAAAAACATTTAACTAGGTTTTGAATTTTTATCCAGTTTGACAGCCTCTGCCTTTTGATTTTTCTGTGTGGTCCATTTATATTTAACCCAATTATTGATTTGTTAGGATTTAGGTCTAGCATTTTCATATTTGTTTTCCATGTGTTTCCTTTCTTGGGTTATTCCTCTGTTTATCATCTTCTATCTTTTGTTAATCACAATTTTCGGAACTCTATTTAAATTTCTCTATTGGCTTTATAGTTGTAACTTGGCATCATTTTTAATGGTTGTTCTAAAGATTACAATAGGAATTTTAAATTTATCTACTTAGATAAATTTAATTTAATTTAGTCACTTAGATTTTATATTAAAATACTTCAGGCCAGGTTCGGTGGCTCCGTCTGTAATCCCAGCGGGAGGCTGAGGCGAGTGGATTGCCTGAGCCCGTGGGTTCGAGACCCACCTGGGCAACTTGGCAAGACCTCATCTCTATAATAAACCAAAAATTAGCTGGGTGTGGTAGCGTGTGCCTGTAGCTCCGGCTACTTGGAAGGCTGAGGTGGAAGGATCGCCTGAGCCCAGTAGGTCGATGCTGGGGTGGACATGAGCATGCCACTGCACTCCAGCCTGGGCGATGGAGTGAGACTCCAAGTTAAAAAAAAAACTTCAGATAAAATGTAGGCACTTTGCAACAATGGTTTCATTTAATGTTTTCATCATATATATTCCATCTGTATTTATTATACACCTTATAATACTGTGTTGTTAATTTTACTTTAAACAATTATATGCCTTTTGAAGACATTGAGCATAAAAAAATAGATATCCATAATATTTATCAACATATCCTATATTTTTGGTACACTTTATTCTTTCCTTCTTTTTAGAAAGCAGGATTTATTGAGAGGACAGAAAATCTCCCATGGTGGGAGGGGACCTGAAGGGATTGCCCTGATGCGAAAACTTTTATTTATTTACCTATAAGTTTACTGGTATTTTTCCTTCTGCCATCTCCAACCTGTTCTTAAGCATATCTAGTTAATGCTTCATTCTCCATTTCAGCAATAGCATGTTGCTTTTGCTTCTAAAAAGTATCATTTTCTTTGTTAAAATTTCATATTTTTTCCCTTGTTAAGACCACAATTTCATTCACTCTTGAAATTTCACATTTTCCTGTATTGTTCTTAAATATGTATAATAGCTGCTTTGAAAATTTTGTTTGATCATCTAACAACAGTGCCATTTAGAATTATTGTCTCTTGACTGCCCTTGTGCTCAGGTATGTGTCACACTTTGCTACTTATTAGCATGTCTAGCACTTTTTGTTGAAAGCTAAACACTGTGGACAATATATTGTAGTAACTGTAGATTCTGTTATATTCTTCTAAGGATTGTGGATTTCCTTGTTGCAGCAGGTAACTAATTTGTCAGGATGCAATCTTTAGACATCATCTTTTTCTACAAAAGCTCAGTTTTTTTCAACTTCCAGATACTGAATTTTTGTGCTGGCTCCCTGAGGTTTCCCCTGCAGCAACATAGTTTGGTGCTCAGCCAAGGATTTGGACAGTTTATATTCATGTTTTGGCATTCACTCTTTTTGTGATGTCCTTACTTCTGTGGTTTTTCTCTTAAGAAGCTCCTGCTGCTCTACCAATTCTGAGATCTGACCACTCACACCTCAAGCCAGTAAGAATTCAACTTTCTGCTGCTTGAGCTCTCCATACTGGGAATGCCCTTAGTGAAAAATACAGCACACTTACGAATCTCTCTCAATGAAATTGTATCTTTCAAGGGCAAACTCTTCTCTGATTTCTGCTTCTTTTTCGCTGGGCGCCCTGGCTTCCCCCCTGCGCATGTGCAAGTTAGTCAGGATTTTGGGCAGAGTTTATACTCTGGTTGTTGAGTCTTGTTCCTTCTGTTGCTTGTGCTTCCAGGAATGCTCTCCTGAATGTCCAGCTAATCTGCAAACCCTGAACTAGTATCTCCTCTACCTCCTTCAGTCTATAAAAATGAGGTTTTCAGCCCTCATTTTTGGTGAGGTTGGTGAGGATTGGAGATCACCCTTGGTCTCCGCAAGGAAAAAAAACCTGCACACTCACAATTCTTTTCTATTGCAATGGCCATCGTATGACAAAAGTCTCTTTTGGTTTCTGCCTTCTTTGGATTGTGCCTTCAGAAAGTTTTTCTTTCAATACATTTTGCCTGATTTAAAAATTGTTATCTTTGAGAGAGTTTGCCTGACCAATTATGCCATTCTAGTAAGCCAGAAGTCCAAGGGGTGTCATTTTCCATATTTCATTTTCTAATTTGCAAATAAGAGCGATGTTTTTATACTGATTTACTATCTTGCAGGCTAGTTAGTGAGGCTAACAGTTTGCGGGTTATCTTGGAATTTTTGCACATGCTATTATGTTGTCTGAGAAAATGACAGTTTTCATTTGATCTTTTCCAATTTTATACCTTTTATGTATGTATTTATTTTTGTTGCTTTTCCAGGATCTTTCTTTTTTTTTTTTGAGTCGGAGTCTCACTCTGTTGCCCAGACTGGAGTGCAGTGGCCGCTCCCGGCCACCGCAGCCTTGCCTGCTGGGCTCCGGTGATCCTTCCGTCCCAGCCTTCCGAGTAGTCAGAATTACAGGCATGTGCTACCACGCCCAGCTGATTTTTTGATTTATTGTAGAGATGAGGTCTTGCTGCCCAGGCGGTTCTCAAACTCGCGGGCTCAGGCAATCCACTCACCTCAGCCTCCCATAGGCACGGGATTACAGGCTGAGCCACCGAGCCCGACTTGCTTTTCCAGGATCTTTAAAACATTGTTTGTGTAAATGGTGGTATTGGGAATCCCTGTCTTCTTTCCTATATCAAGGAGAAAGAAAGTATAAGGATGATGATCACTGTAGGTTTTCAAAATAGATGCTCATTGCAAGCGTATGGAAGTTCATGCCTATTCTGCGTTTGCTTAGAATTTTTTTTTTAATTAGGAAAGGATGCTGAATTTTATCAAATGCTTCTTCTGTATCTGTGGAGATGATCATGCGATTTTTCTGTTTCTTCAGAGAATGTAAGGAATTAGATTGATTTTTCAAATATTAACCCAGGTTTCCATTCCTGAAATTCATCAAATGTGGCCATAATGTATTATCCATTTTAAAAATTACTGGATTCAGTTTGCTTCTATTGTACTCCAGATTTAATCATCTGTGTTTAAGAAATTTCAGTCTGAGCCGGGCTCGGTGGCTCAGCCTGTAATCCCGCGCTTTGGGAGGCCTAGGTGAGTGAATTGCCTGAGCCCGTGGGTTCGAGACCCACCTGGGCAACTTAGTGAGACCTCATCTCTACAATAAATAAAAAAAACTAGTCGGGTGTGGTAGCACGCGCCTGTAGTTCTAGCTACTTGGAAGGCTGAGGCGGAAGGATCGCTGGAGCCCAGCAGGTTGAGGCTGCGGTGGTTGGGAGCGGCCACTGCACTCCAGTCTGGGTAACAGAGTGAGACTCCAACTCAAAAAATAAAAATAAAAGAAATTTCAGTCTGTAATTTTCCATTCTCATGATGTCTTTATGGGAGATCAAGATTGTGCTGATATTGTAAAATAAGTAGGAAAGCATTCCTTTTTGTTTTAAATTCTCTGAAAGTTCATGTAATATTAGTATTAATTCTTCCTAAAATGCTTGAAAGTATTCACCAGATAATCTGTACCTAGACACTTCTTTTTGGAAAGATTTTAAGTGACAAAATATATATATATTTTTTGGTTGGAGTCTCACTTGGTCGCCCAGACTGGAGTGCAGTGGCTGCTCCCGGCCACCGCAGCCTCGACCTGCTGGGCTCCGGCGATCCTTCCGCCTCAGCCTTCCGAGTAGCCAGAATTACAGGCACGCGCTATCACGCCCGGCTGATTTTTTGATTTATTGTAGAGATGAGGTCTCGCTGCCCAGGCGGGTCTTGAACCCGCGGGCTCAGGCAATCCACTCACCTCAGCCTCCCAAAGGCGCGGGATTATAGGCTGAGCCACCGAGCCCGGCTGACAAAATATTTTTTAAGTATTTATTTGCTGGTCAGGCTTTCTATATCTTCTTGTGTCAGTTTTGAAAAGTTGCATTTTTCTAGGACTTTGTATGTGTCATCTAAACGTTCCAATGTTTTGAAAAATAGTTGTTCATAATGTACCCATACAGTCTGTATCTGTATTGGTATCCACGTTCCATTTCTAGTATTAGCAGTTTGTTTCTCTCTCTTTTTTCATGGTTGATTTATCTGGATGTTTATTAATTTGATTATCTTTTTCCAAGGAATAATTTCTGTCTTTGCTAACTTTGTCTATTATGTGTTTGTTTTCTGCTCTCCTCTTTATTATTTTCTGTTTTTGCCTTTGTGTTTAGTTTGCTTTTATTTTTTTCCAATTTGACATGGATATTTAGGTCATTAAGTTTCAGTCTTTCGTTGTTTATAATGTCTGCTTTGAGGCTCTATATTTCCCATAAATCTCAGTTTTAATTTTTTAACATGTTTCTATATGAAATATTTTTAGTCTTTCCTCAGTCAAATTTTTTCTAATTATATTTTGACTTATTCTTTGACCAGTTGGTCATGTAGAAGTGTTTTGCTTCATTTCTAAATATTTGGAGGAATTTTTTCTTTTTGTTTTCTTTCCTTCTTTCCTTCTTCCTTCCTTCCTTCCTTCGTTCCTTCCTTCCTTCCTTCCTTCCTTCCTTTCTTCCTTCCTTCCTTTTTCTCTTTTTCTTGTTATTGATTTCTGGATCGATTTTACCATGGTCCCAGAACAAACTCTGAATGATTTAAGTCTTTTGAAATTTGCTGAGAATCACTTTATGGTCCAGCCTATGGTCCTGATTCTTTCAGAAAACATGTTTTAAAAACTTTATCTGGATTTTTTAGTTGTTCTTAGCAGGCATATTGGTCTTCTATAGTCCATCATAACTGAAAACAAATGTTCTGCAGCATCACCATTTAATGATTATGATTTAATCACTCTTCCATTGGTACACATTAAGTTCATTTCCGGTCTTGTGATATTGAAAAATGCTGCAATGGACATCTTTGTAACTACTTCATGTGTACTTGTGTGACTCTATCAGAGACTCAAAAGTGCATAGCAGAGAAGTTGAGAGTATGGCCTCTGAGCAAAAATCTGGGTTTAAATCTTGTTTTGTTTTTTTTTGAGTTGGAGTCTCACTCTGTCACCTAGGCAGAGTGCAATGGCACACTCATGGCCACTGCAGCCCTGACCTGCTGGGCTCAAGCGATCCTTCCACCTCAGCCTTCCAAGCAGCTGGAACTACAAGCATGTGACACCACGCTTGGCTATTATTTGTTTATTTATTGTAAAGACAAGCTCTCATCAAGTTGCCCAGACTAGTCTCGAAGCTCTAGGCTCAGGCAATCCTTTGGGCTCTGCCTCCCAAAGGGCTGGGATTACAAGAATGAACCACTGTGCCCAGCCTAAATCCTGATCTTTTCTCTTGCTAAAAATACAGATTCCCAGGCTTCACTGCAGATGGACTGAATCCGTTTCCCGGATGAGTTCCATGATTCTGCAAGTCAGAGAATTACTGCTCTCAAATAAAGGATAGGAATGAAAATGACGTCCTGGCTAGAGTAGCCAAAACACTCCAGCGGATTGCACATTTTCTGAGTGGGAGTGGAGAGAGGAACAGGCGTGTTTCTCTCCTGCCCTAATTCCCAAGTCATTCCCAAACTTGCATTATAAATCAGGCCTTCTGGGGTCTTCCTTTGCCCTCCAGGCTTGTCCTGGAAGGGAAGCACTGAGGTTACTCATAGATAATTGGGAAGGTCTGACTGGTAGTCCTGGGATTGTGACCTGCTCTGGGCAGGGTCTCATGGCTGCTGAGGAATTTCCTCTTAGCCCTGAGACTAAGGAGTGCTATGCCTCAGGCGTTTCTCTCGGAGGCCGTGCCAACAGAAGTCTCACTCCGGCTGCTGGTGGAAAAGATTCATCAGAACCAAGTGGGCCAAAAGCGGACTGGACCAAGAAAACGTGGTACATATACCCGATGGAGTATCGTGCAGCCCCGAATAACAAAATCACGGACTTCACACAAAATTGGATGGAGTTGGCACCATCATGCTAAGAGAACTAACACAGAACAAAGAACTGAAGACCATGTGTTCTCTCTCGTAAGTGGGCCCTGATCACTGGTGGCATTGCACCGGGCACTGCCAGGGGAGAGAAGGAAGGGGGGTGGCACGTGGTTACACACTGGGTACCCGGTCCACTTCTAAGGGAAGTGGGGGCCAGTAGAAGCCCAAGCTTCACCTACATGCAGCCTACTTATGTAATTAATCCTCACTTGGACCCCACATCTCTATAAACCACACCCCCCCTAAAAAAACCAGATTGGGTTAACAGCACAACAGAGCAAGTTCCAGTGACAGACTATGAGATTCTCTGTCGGGATATCCCCATGAAGGTTGACCGTCCCATGTTCTTCTTGTCTCTCATTGAACAGATGCTTTTGGCAAGGACCCATCTTTCAGGCCCAGCTTGACATTCATTTATTCCCAGTGAATTCACTCATTCATTCAACAAACATCTGCTGAGTACAACTCTGTGCAAATCATCGATTTAACGAATATTGTTGGAATTCTGTGGCAGATAACTGTTCTAACTGCTGGGGGACAGATAATAAATGAAGACAGTAAAATATTAGTATGCTTTGAGGGGGACCCAAGACAAAACTGGAATTATCTTTGGAGGGTGGGTCTCTTGTAGTCCAGGCTTCTTCTGTTAGGTGAGTGTTCTAGGAACCCATAGGGATCCATGTACTAGCTAGCGTAGTTGTGAGAGGCTGTATTCAGCTTCAGTGAATTTTTTTTTTTTGAGATTCTTTCAACATGTCTGCCCATTTCATGATGAGTGTTTGCTCACACCATGTGGAGTGTTCAGCAGTTTTTGACCCCAAACATTGACCTTCATGTCTCAACCTCCCTATTCATCTGAGAGACTTTTTCTTATTTTCCCCTGATGAAAAGTGACAGACTTGGTGGCTCAGCCTGTAATCCCAGTACTTTGGGAGGCCAAGGCGAGTGGATTGCCTGAGCACGTGGGTTCGAGACCAGCCTGAGCAACTTGGCGAGCCCTCGTCTCTATGATAAATCAAAAATTCGCCAGGTGTGGTAGCGTGTGCCTGTAGTTCCAGCTAGCTACTTGGAGGGGTGAGGTGGAAGGATCACTGGAGTCCAGGAGGTTGACTCTGGGGTGGCCGTGAGCGTGCCACTGCACTCCAGCCTGGGCGACGGAGTGAGACTCCAACTCAAAAAAGGAAGGAAAAAAAAAAAGAAAAAGTCCTCAAAGGGAAGCAGTTTGCTGATGTGGAGAAGGTGAAACAAAACACACAATAGAAGCACTAAAAAGCATCAAAATTGAGGAGTTCAAAAGGTTTTGAGCAGCGGGATAAAGTGTCTCGATAGGTGTATTGCATCGAACAGACAGTACTTTGAAGGTGACTGAAGTTAACTCATGTAAGAATAAGTACACAATTTTTAAAATAAATAAATTCCAGTTCTTTTGGGGTCCCCCTCCTATATAATAGCAGTAATTGCTACAGAGAAAAATGAAGCACGGACAGGAAACAGAGAATGCCAGGAATGGTCCTACAGTTTTACTGCATTGATTGATTACTTTTCGGATATAATTTCAGACTTACAGAAAAGTTGCAAGAATAGTCCAAATAGTTCTCGGATATCTTTCACGCACACTTCCCAAATGCTAATCATCTACTCTACCTGTGTTTGTCTTCTTTCTTTCTCCTCTGAACTATTTAAGAGTAAGATGTCTCTATTTCAGTGTACCTACTTCCAAAAAACAAGAATTTCTCTTATGTGACCCCAGGACCAGGATCAAAATCAGGAAATTGACATTGGTACCAAACGATGTCCTAAACTACAATCTCTGTTCTCACCTGTAATCCCAGCACTTTGGGAGGCTGAAGCAGGTGTGAGGCCATCCCGGGCAACGTAGTGAGACCTCATGTCTACAAAAAATAAAAAAATATTAGCCAGCACGATGGCATGCACCTGTAGTCCCAGCTACTTTGGAGGCTGAGGCCGGAGGATTGTTTTAGCCCAGGAGTTGGAGGCTGCCGTGAGCCATGATTGTGTCACTGCACTCCGGTCTGGATGACAGAGTGAGACTCTGACTCAAACAAAATAAAAAAGAGAGGAGGGGGAACTGAAAAGAGAATACTGTCTGGTGGGATGGAAGGGGGAAACCCCCCGCCCCAAACCAGGGGCACATGAACACCTTGAAGGCCATGGGGAAGATGGAGTGACTGGCCATACCACTGGCTGCTGCATGGTCTGGGAACATGAGGACTGAGCACTGATCCCTGGACTTAGCGACAAGGAGGCCACTGGTCAGTTTGACAAGGGCACATGGGTGGAATGTGGGGGCCCAAGAAGATGAAGTGGCTTCAGGAGGAAATAGGAAGACGGGGACTTAAGAGTAAGCACAGATGACTCTTGTCACCCACCTACTCCTCGAAGAAAAACGGGGTACCCCGGGGAGCTGTGGAGAGACGACGGCATGCTTGAATTACGCTAGTACATGTGATACTCGCTCTTTGTTTCTGTGAAAGATCAATCAATGTTATAAACTCTAATTCCATCTAGGCTGCTGAGAAGTTCATGATTTTGTTCCTCTTTATGGCTGCATAATATTCCATTGCGTATATATACTATATCTTTTTAATCCAGTCCTCTTTTGATAGGCAGCACGGTGGGTTCCATGTGCTTGCTGTTGTGGACAATGTTGCGATAAACATACGTGTGCAGGTATCTTTTTCATAGAGTGACCTGAGTTCTTCCAGGTGAGTGTGACATTTTCACCTGCATTCATTCTCTCAGCTCACACTCAGGACGTCTCTGTGAGGAAAGCCCTGCCGCGATTCTCACCTTGTAGAGGAAGGAACAGAGGCTACGGGTAGCGGCACCTTGCCCAGGGTCAGGCAGCCAGGGAGGATCCGAGCTGATTTGAATTCTGTTGGGTTCCCATCCGGCAACCTCCCTGAAGGCCTTTGCCCGCAGTCAGGGCTTAGGACAATGTTTTTGACATTAAGACAAAGGGAGGTTTGATTTGGCAGCAGCCCAAGGAGGAGACCGAACCTCCATCAAGTTCAATGAAATTTCCCCAAGTTCAGTGAAACTCCCCCATCAAGTTCAGTGAAATTTCCCCAAGTCCAATGAAACTCACCCCACCAAGTTCAGTGAAACTCTCCCCCACCAGGTGCAGTAAAACGCCCTCCATCAAGTTCAATGAAACTCCCCCCAAGTTCAATGGAATCCCCATCTGCCTTCCTGCAAGAATTCTCCTCTTCTCTTTTTCTTTCTTCCTGCCTTTTTCTCTTTTCTTTTCTCCCTTTCTTCTTTCTCTCTCCATCCCTTCCTCCTTTTATTTTCTCTTCTCCCTTTATTTAAAAAAACGAATAAGCAATTTTAAAATGGATGAGACGATTCCTTATGATACCCGATGGCAGGTACACGTCTCAGATATTTGTCCAAACTCACGGAACCGAGGACAGCCAGAGCAAACCCTGGTGCACCCCATGGGCTCCAGTGACAAGGTGGTCTCCCCCGAGGTTCATCCGTGGCACCAATGCATCTCCCCGGTAAAGGATGGTGACATTGGGGGAGATGGTGAGCATCAGCAGGTGACACCCGGGACCAGTGTGGGTATATATTGTACCTTTCGTTCACTTTAGCTGTGAAGTTAAAACTGCTCTGGAAAAATAAAGTCTTTTAAATAAACGCACCACGTGTCCAGTTTTGCAACAAAGGCAGATAACTGCGCTTAGACAGTGGCGTCCCCAGGGCTCCCTTGGGACAGGAATCCTACAGATGGATTGAAGCCCTGTCTCCCCTGCCAAGTCTTTTTTGTCTGCTGATTTGACTTATTTCTTTTCCTTCGCTGGGATCATGGGGTATTCGGTTTTGTGTCTGCTGATCTCATCTGGTGGGTGGCAGCTTTGCCAACTTCCTTGAAGGAGGGACACCCGGGGGCAGCAGGCATGTGGATCATCCTCGATCGCTCCCTCGCCCACCCACCCACCTGCCCCCTCGACCATGCCCTCGACTGCTTTCATGGACTCACGGGTCCCTGCGTTTACCCACACTTCCCAGAGTCGTCTCGGGGTAGCAGCTGCTGACAGGAGGTGGGTGAGCTGTGGTCTCTGATCACAGGTACTCACGGGCCAGGGCGGGGAGAGAAAGAAAGCCCCGCAAAGTCAGCAACCCCTAGGGCCTGGTGGCTGCTGGGAACTGGGACAGGCGCAAGATTAAATGGTATGTGAGCTGGATGGGCACGGCAAGTGTCTGCTGGGAAGGAGGTTATGCCGGGGGTGGACTTCCTGGAGAAGGTGACCCTGGGCTGGCTGAACCTTAAACAAGCAGCTGCTTCTTGTCACCCCCTGCAGAAGCCTGGCCAGAGGACCCCAGGTAGAGGGCAGTGGTCCGACAACCACACCGGGTACGGTGTTTGGTTTGCAGGGACCAGAGGCGAAGGGGAGAGGGAACCAGAGTCAGACCCAAAGGCTCCCGTCCCACCTGAGACCCAGTATTGAGGCAGCGGGGAGCAGGGAATGGGCGGGGGGGGGGTAGCACAGGTAGATTGGAAGCCCTTTGTCCTCCCTGGCCCCAGTCGTTGGTCTGGGGCAAAGCTTGCCTCTGGGTGGGCCTGGGTTTCCCCATCAGTAACCCGACGATTCCCAGCGTTCCTTCAACTCTAAATGCGCCCTGTGGAATCACACGCATCCTGACCCATTGTGACAATGAGCTTCCTCAGAAATGGGTCCAGCGTGGCGGGCGGTTTCCCCACACAGGGCATGGGGCTGAGCCTCCGGGCCCACAAGAGCACAGCTTGGCAGCAGAAGCAGACACTTGTGGGCACAGGTCACGCTTGCCTCAGCAGGGCCTGGTGGGGAGGCTCCTGCTTTTCTCAGAGTCTCACTTTGCTGCCCAGCCTGGAGTGCAGTGGCATGATCACGGCTCACCACAGACTCGACCTCCCGGGCTCAGGGGATCCTTCTGCCTCAGTCTCCCAAGTTGCTGGAGCTACAGGTGTGCGTCACCATGCCCAGCTAATTTTGAAAACTTTTGTCTGGATTTTTTTGTAGTGATGAGTTCTCGCTAGGTGGCCCGGGCTCGTCTGGAACTCCTGGGCTAATGCAATCCTCCTGTCTCCGCCTCCCAAAGTGCTGGGATTATAGGCATGAGCCACCACACCCAGCCTTTGGTTTCTTTAGAACATGGCGGGCTCCCTGCAGGGAGATACCTTGACTCTCTGTTGAGGGCCAGCCTCTCAGGTCTGTCACAGGGCACGGTGAGAACTCACGGGGCCACAGTGAGTGCAGACTCGCAGCAGAGGGTGTGGAAAATCTCATGGTGTGAATGTTTGTGTCTCCCCAGCATCTGCATGCTGAAATTCTAACCCCCGGTGGGATAGTACTAGGAGGGCAGAGCTCTTGTAAATGGGATTGGTGCTCATTTGAGAAGAAATGCCAGAGAGAGGACTACTCTCTCAGCCATTCAAGGACACCATAAGAAGGCAGCCTGCAAACCAGGAAGAAGACAGCCCCTCCGCCAGACTCCGTTCTACCTGCACCTTGATCTTGGACTTTCCAGCCTCCAGAACCGTGAGAAATAAATGCTTGTTTAAACGTCTGTTGTTTAAGCCACCCGGTTTGTGGCACTCTGTCACAGTAACCTGAACTGAGGTAGAGGAGAGAAGCCCAAAGTGTCTCATTTACCCTCTCTGGTGATTGAAGAATCCTACCAGGTTCCTGTCCCCAGGGTGACTTTTCCAAGCCTCTGTCAGGCCTGTTGGAGTCCGAGTTCCATGGTTTCCCAACCACTTGCTTCTCTTCTGTTGACTGACAGATGGAAAAGGGATTTGGGCAATGGGTTGGGGCGTCGGGGCCCACCCCTCACGGCTCAGGCACTACCCTGGGCGTGCGCCTCTCCTGGTTCTACCCGGCCTCAGACTCCCTCCTGAGGTAGGGAGTCTGAGGTAGGTGGACTGCATTATCTCTTGGTTACTTCTAGCTTAAAAATTCGATGTTCTGAATCCATCCATCAAACACTATTTTGAGGGCTCTGAAGTGAAGCCTGGGTGTTTTTACCTAATCCCACACAGCTACCTCACACCTTCCAGAGTTCCAGCATTTCTTTTGATTGGCATGTCAAGTGGACACATTTCTGGACCAGAGTGACCCTGTCCGTGAGCCTCTTTTTTTTCTGAGAAGCTGGCCGCTCACCTCCAGACCTTGCAGGTCTGGTTGCAGCTGAGGGCAGATGCTGCACAACGAGAAGTAAAGTCTCCTAGAATATGGTCTCCGTATTACCATGAGGGCCCCGTGCTTTTCCAGCGTGATGGGGTAAACACCGTGAGCGATGGGTAAAAAATATCATCAGTCAACATCGGAGGATGGAGGAATAAAAACCCCAATCAGTGCAGGATTAAGAAACCTACACAGGATTATGTAACAAACTCAGGCATGTCTCATTTTCAATGAGCCACAGTCCTGCTCCCCACATTGACTGCTGAAGAAATTTCTAATGAAGACCCCGTCAGTCGACACACACTTAACTGTGCACACGCTGTTTTTGTACACAGTGCTGACAGGCACACCCCAACCATACACGGATGCTTATCTACATTTCCCAGGTACCACTGAGGTCAGGCTGGGTCACATGACTACTGACTCTGGCCTATGGCCTGTGAGTAGAAGCGATGGGTGTCGCTTCTGGGCTGAGGCAGTCGAGAGCCAGTGGGAATCTTCTGTCTGCCTCTTTCCCTGTCATGGTAGCCCTAGAGGCCTGTAGGGGTGGCTAGAGGGATAGGAGGGCTGCCAACAGCCTAAGGAAAAGAGAACATGTAAATTTTTCTCATGTAAATCTCTTCAATACAGAGATTAGTTTGTTACAGCAGCACAACCTGGGTTATCCTGACTAATGTGAAGTGGAAGATACAATAATACCCATGTCACTGGAAAACCTGACATTGAACCCTGGCTCTGCTACAGTGGGCTGGCTTTCTAATGTTTATCTCACAGGGCGGATATGTGTGGGCTATGTGAACATCAGATGTCCAGTAGGCTTGTAGTTGGGTGCAGTTTTGCCTGGGACCCCGGCTTCATGACTCTGCTCTTTCCAAAGCCTCAAAGTCTTCCGAGGGTGACAGTCCCATAAACAGTGAGGTCACGTCCACCTGCCACATGTGCACTGGGTCAAAGCCTGCGTCTGGACATGAACCCAGCACTTCTCAGAAGTGTGAATTCTCAATTCCCCTCTCCCACATCTGCACACTCAGGGGTAAAGGTAGCAGAGCTGACCAGAGGCTGGTCATGCCCCGGGCCTGCACCTTCTGAAGAGGTTGCATGGAGTAAAAAAGGTAAAGAGGTTTCTTTCTGATAGTCCACGTTCAGGAGCTGGGGTGTCTTTATTTGCCTAAATATTAATAATTTCATTCAGCAGGAGTGGGTGGGAGAGGAGATGGAACAGGATTTCTTCATCCTGTTACGTTCCAAAAAGTTTCCAGTCAGCACCAAAGAGATGTGTCTTATCCAATTCCGTTTCCCTGCATGTGAATTGATTACTAACTAGTTTTTTGCTGCCTCTTATTTCTCATTTTTGGTTTATTAAACACAAAATCAAAAATGAAACCCAACTACACACCGAGCGAATGAACACCTGGGTGCTGGAAGGTTTCAGAGGAGGTACAGTCTTATTTTAGGGTCAACTTTGCGTAGCCTCTGAGCATGCGGATACGTGAAGGGTATGATATGAGGCCCACAGCAAATGTTCAGCCCCCAAATATTTCCTCCAGTGAAGTGTCACTTCCCTCCTGATCCCGCCTTTATAAATGGAGCTTGAACTACGTGTGAAATCCCCAGCTAGGATGAAAGGTTGGCATGGTCTGGGGGGAGTTCAGGGTGAACTCAAGATAGTCCTAATCCTGTTATTATTGTTCTTTTCTGAGGTCAACGACGAGGGTCAGCAGTTCTTGCCAACATACTCTCGGTGACTACAAAATGCGGGCGACCCCTTTCACAGTATTTTACTGCTTTGGAGTAAAGGCCTGTGGCTTCTGAGTTCCTGAGGGCAGGGTCGTGTCCACAGGTTCAGCTCGGCTCTGTGCATCTAGCTCGAGGCCCAGCATGGGGCGGGCGTGTGTGTCCATTTCCTGGGCTGCCCTAACGAAGTCTTGCCAACCGGGTGACAAAGCAACAGACGTCGTTGTCTCATAATTCTGAAGACGGGGAGTCTGAAATCCAGGTGTCACGGGGACATGCTCCCTCTGAAGGTTGAGGGAAGAACGCTTCTTGCTTCTTCCTGGCTCCTGGTGGTCGCCCGTATTCCTTGGTGTTCCTTGCGGTGGTGTTGGTCCAGTCGCTGTCTCCGGTGTCACGTGATGGCCTCCCTGTAGTGTCTTTATGCTCACATGGCTGCCTCCTCATGAGGACACCGGTCACTGGATTTGTGGCCCACCGTGACCCAGTGTGACTTCATGTTAACGGACTACATGTGCAAAGACTCTATTTCCAAATAAGGTCACCTGCACAGGAATTAGGACAATGTATATCACAGGGGGGACACAATTTGATCCACCACACAGCACAGTACGTGGTTACCAGGAGAGAGAGAAGACACTTCAGAGCTGAGAGGGTGTTGCAAAATGAAGGGAAACGAGCATGGTTTCTGCTCAGTTCCCCACTTTGCTGAGGGCTGGGGTCTCTCTCTCCCCAGGGCCGTTGTGCAAATGCTTTTGTTGGCGATTGAGTCACCTCTTCGCTGAGACCCGATCCCATGCCGAGAGCTGATGGGCGTGGACACAGTGCCGGCCCCTAGGAGCACCCAGCCAAGCCCAGGACAGGCTGTGAAAATGAGACTTCTGATATGACAGCTTGGTGGGCGTCGATCAATGACTCGACAGGGGCTGGGGGAAAAGAGAAAAAGCACAACCGTCTTGTATCTCCGACTTTTTTTTTATCTAAGCCAGGTCTCCTGATCTCATGACTGTTGGGGTATATTCTGGGCTCCCTGACCCAGGTCAGGATTTTCGCTGCAAATATCCAGGTGTGGGTGCCCACGACGAGGGCATTTCTCTGCCATGGCCTGGAGTCAGCCGCATAAAACATCTCATGGGCTGGTTCCGAAGCATCCAGGGAAGGATGTCCTCTGCAGGAAGAAGAGCCATCCTGTAGCCTTCGCTGTTCCAGAAGGCTCCGTGGTGAATACATAATTAGGCCCTCTGTAATTACCAGTTTGAATCTGCCTAGGACACTAGGGCTCCTACCCCCTAATTTACCTTATAAATTTATTCTGCTAAAAAAGTCGAAAATGTCAGTCTTCTGTGAAAGCTGCATAAATGAATTATCTCCCCGGATGACAGAAGGTGGGAAGGAGGGGGGAAGTTTCCCCAGGACATTCCTCATTGTGAGTGTCTGAAAGTGTTGCACACTTCATGCATGCAGCAGAGGGCCCGGGAGACTGCTTCCTGCACCCGGAAGGCCGGGTGCCCCCAAGTTCTGTTTAGCTGGGCAGCCGTCCCCAGCCCAAGGAGCGGAGGTGGCCTTAAAACCAGCCTGTTTGGTCACTGTCAGAGAACCTTGAGAGTCTCACCTCCGCGTGCCGTCTCAGGTGATAAGGGACTCCAAACAGAAGGAAGGAGGGGGAAAAAAACAAAGCAGATTCTTAAAGAGGTCCCTATGCAACCAAGTGCCACAGACATCCCTGAGCCCAGGATGGTCTCACTCGAGGACGGTGACCTCCTCGGACAGACTCTCAACGCCGGACACCCCCTTGGGGCTCTGCTTCTTGGCATGGCAACCGTTCTCTTGATTCTTTTGCAAAGAATAGTTTTGCAAAACGATGTATTAAAATGTACGGCAAGTCTTTAATGGCATTTTAGGAGACTCGGGAAATAACATGCTTTTAAAAGCCCCTCTAATCCCATAGTTCTAACATGGTGCTGGCTGTTATTTCTCATTCTTCTTCTCGTTTTTTTCCTTTGTCGTATGTTTATTATTTTCTCCTTGAATAATTAGCCAAAAGGTTCGGCTACTACAACTTTTAATTATTTGGGGGGGGCTGACAATAAAAACCATAAATGCAGATTACAGGACATTTGGAGACTAAGAGGAGAAAATGAACAATGATTTCCTCTACAATGTCCCCATCTCCGAGATGCCGAGGGATTTTGTGGTTTTTGTTCTGTGGGTGTGACTTTTTATAGTTTGCATACACATTGAGTCTTGTATCAGGGTCTCGCTGGCTCAGTCACTGATATCCTACTATGTGACTGTCACAGGCACAGGAGACTAGGCAGAATTTGGGCTATCTGTTTTGAGAAACTCGGAGACCGGCCACATACCGCTAGGATGTTTTCCTCTGAATATTCCCAAAGGGTAGTCTGTTCCCTGGCACAAAGTGCATGTGCTAGGGTGTGAATGTGTCCCCTCCATAACTGATGCTGAAATGTCATCCCCATCGTGGTGGTATTAAGAGGTTGGCCTTTTAGGAAGTGATTCGAGTCATTCGGCCTCTGCCCTTATGAACGGATTGGGGCCATTCTCTGAGGACATAGTGCTTGTTCCTTCTGGAGGTCACAGCACCAAGGCGCCATCTTGAAAGCAGAGATCCGGCCCTCACCAGACACCAAACCTGCAGATGACTTGACCTTGGGCTTCCCAGACTCCAAAACGGTGATAAATAAATTTCTGTTCTTTATAAATGACCCAGTCCTAGCAACATAAAAGGAGGAAGACAAAGAGCGTCATCAATGTTAGTTGAATATGTTCACAAAAGAAATCTGGGGGAAAGGCCTCATTTCACTCCTGAAATGAAACATTGTAGGGTGCACCATGAGTTGAGCTGAATGTGAAATTCCTCTTCAACTGAGCAAAAGGCCTCAAAAATAATTATATCTATAATTTATTCAATACATGCTGTGTGCCAGGCCTGTGGGGGGGAGTGGTGGTGTTGTGGGGCTTTCTGGTAGGTTTTCTGACGTGGTCCTCACAGAGGCCTTGGCCATGATATGGAGGACCCAGAAGTGCCAAGAAGAGAACCCATGTGAAGGCTTGAAGCTAACAACGGGTAATCCCAGCACTTTGGCGGGCGGAGGAGAGAGGATTGCCGGAGCCCAGGGGTTCGAGACCAGCCCAGGCAACTCTGTGAGACTTCATCTCCACAATAAATCAGAAAATTAGCCAGGCGTGGTGACATGCACTTGTAGTTCCAGTTACTTGGAAGGCTGGAAGGATCACCTGAGCCCAGCAGGTTGAGACTTTGGTGGCTGTGATTGTGCTACCACACTGTAGCCTGGGCGACAGAGTGAGGCCGATTTAAAAAAAAAATTTTTTTTAAAAATAGAGTTAAAAAAATTAAATCTAAATTTAAGAATATTAAGTACACAGTATATTGAAGATTCCACAATATGGCAAAAGTCATAAAGACGGCTTCCTGGAGTGTCATCAAGTTGTTGGGGACCTGTCCTGCATTTCTTACAAGATTGCTGGAAGGGCAGGGTCAAGTCAGGGGAGCAAACAGGCTTTGCACACTGCAAAATTCTGTACTAATATGGGTCATTTGTCTGTTTCAAAATTTCACCAGCAGAGCCTTCAACCTGACTCTAACTCTTCTTGCTGTGCTTGAAGTTCATGCTTTTCTGTTTAGTCCTCTCTGAGATGTACCACCACCACCAAAACTTTTTTTTTTTTTTTAAGACATGGTCTCTCTCTGTTGCCCAGACTGGAGGGCAGTGGCTTACTGCAGCCTCAACCCCCTGGGCTCAAGAGATCCTCCTGCCTCAGCCATAGCTGGGACTACAGGTGCACACCACCACACCTGGCTAAATTTTAACAATTGTTTTGTAGGGACAGGGTCTTGCTATATTGCATGGGCTGTCTTTTTTTTAATCTTTCCTCTTTTGCCTTGTTTCTCTCTGCCTCAATCATATAGTTTCACAGCCATGCTCATTTCTTCTTGGATTCGGCTGTCCCAAATGAAAAAAAAAAATGCTCACAGCTATAATTCCAGCACTTTGGGAGGTCAAGGTGGAAGGATTGCTTGAGCCCAGGAGTTTGAGACCAGGCTGGGCAACACAGTGAGACCTCGTCTGTACAAAAAATAAAAAGAATATTAGCCGGATGTGGTGGTATGTATCTGTCGTCCCAGCTACTCTGGAGGCTGAGAAGGAAGGATGTCTTGAGCCCAGGAGTTGGAGGTTGCAGTGAGCCGTGATCACGCCACTGCACTCCGGCCTGGGTAGCAAAACAAAGCAAAACAAAAAAACAAAACAAAACAGCAACAACAAAAACTCTTCTGTTAATCTGGTATACTCTGTTTCCCTGTTTCCAATCTTGTTTCTCTTGTTAATTTTCTCTTCCTTCCTCTGTGGCTTGATCCAGCGTTGACTTTGTCTTTGCTGTTCCTGTTCCATGTCTGGAGGGCTTCCTGCTGCCTGCTGCTGGCCTGCAGGATGGCTGGAGATGGGACTTGGGTCAGAGACAGACCTGGGGTTGATTTTGGCTCCACCTCTTGGCGACTGGCCTTGGGCTTCCTGCATACCAGGCATGAAGGGCTTGCTCTTTCCAGGACAAGATCAGATAACCCTCCTAACAAGGTCATTGGACAGAATCGCTCTCTGACCTAGCAGGCCCTGAAGGTCTTGGAAGAAATCTGCCATCTGGGATCAGAGCCCCAGCCCCGTGCTACTTTCCTCACATGGCACTTGGGACACACAGCCAGGGGCATATTTGGTGGCTGTGTTATCCCTACTATAATAATACAACTGTGTCATCGACTTGTGTGTCGCCTCCCTTTGTTCCTCAGAGCTGGGAGTGATGAGTCAAATTCAGGTTTGAGCCAGGTGTGGTGGTTCACTCTTGTCACCCCAGCACCTTGGGAGGCCGAGGTGAGGGGACTGCCTGAGTCCAGAAGTTCGAGACCAGCCCGGGCAACTTGGCGAGACCTCGTCTCTACAATAAATCAAAAAATTAGCTGGCATGGTGGGGCATGCCTGTAGTTCCAGCTACTTGGAAGACTGAGGCAGAAGGATCACCTGAGCCCAGTGGGTCGATGCAGGGGTGGCTGTGAGCGTGCCCCTGCACTCCAGCCTGGGTGACAGAGTAAGACTCCAAATCAAAATTCTATTACTAATACTAATGCTAATAATAACAATAGATTCAGGGTTGTCTGAACTTGGAACCTGGGTACCCACCACCACACAAAATTGCCCTCTTTGGGCCCAGCACCTAATGGCGAACTTGGCAAACAGCAGGTCCTGATTGGTGTGTATTGTTGTCAAAGGAACAAACCACAGAGATGCTTAGAAAGTTACAGCTGTGTCACAGAGACGGGGCCAGGTGTCTTGCTCAGCTCTGCTTATCGCTGCATAGAGTCAGCTCTGAAGTCTGTATGACCAGGAAGATCCCTGAGCCTGAGAAATACAGTCCCTTTCCCCAGACTACCCAGCTGGTGGGCGACTTCTCATAAGGCCCCGGCCTTGTGGTGTGCAGAGGGCCGTGTTTTGCAGGTCTGGGGAGTAGCTCTGGTTCAAATCACCCTGGCAGCCTCACGGCTGGTGGGGACAGGGCTGGCACTCACCAGCCATTACTTCTGGCAGGCAGGTTGTAGGGGGTGGACGCCCCATCCAGAGCCACCCTCCCTGAGAGGAAGCCCTTGAAGGGCACTGCAGCGGTGGCAGAGGCTAATTGCAGGGAGCTGGGAGCTGACAAAGCGGCTGGAATTCCTGTCACCTTCTCACGACTCAGTGGGAGCTTCCCATGAATAACTCGAGGCGCTCAGGATCTGTGCACGTCAGTTGCAGGTGTCACGGCAGAGGTCGGGTAGGGCACCCGTGCTGCGGAGGAACAGGGTTCCCACTCACCTTGTCTTTAATTAGAGGATGAAATATGTCAGAACCTACATGACCACTGCCCAGCCTAACAGGTCGTTTCCAGTGGCAGCGAAAGTTGCCGTTGAAGACTTCGATGGCGTTCAGCAACTCAGCACAGCCTCATCATCCCAGGAGGAGACCACGTCTCCTAGTGCTTGTAGGAAGAAATCGCCATCTGGTGAGGGCGTTCTAGCCTCGAAGAGCCTCCTTGCCACCCCCTCCAGGCGATCTGGGGTCTGACCTGCGTTTGGCCCTTACCTGGGAACTCTAACCCTTCAAGATCAGAAAAAGCACAGGGACAAAACAATCCAATAAAGTCACAATAAAACATCCGAAGCCTTTCATACTTTTTCACTTTCTTTAACTCAATTTATTTTTCATTTTGTGGACAGAGATTTAGTCCGGGTATTAGTTTATGATTTTGACTGAAGGAATTACTCAACACACACACATATAAAAAGGAAATATTATTTTTATCATTTATTTTGTGCCATGTATACCATAGGAGGAAAAAAACGGAGCGAAATCACTTCAGTACCGCTGTGTTTTTCATTACAAAGTTATTACATATAGAAATTACTCCAAATTATCTGAAATGAATGGAAATTATGAGGTTTAAATTCCCCAGGTTACTGCAGGCACAGCTCTGGAAATTTATTTTGTCATCTTGCTGAACATAATTGCTACAACAAAATTTCTTCCATTTTACAACTGCAGCATAACTTATTTATACCGGTGTAGCTGTAATTTTACATCAATAAGTTGCATGGGAAGGAATACACAGGTGGTAATTGAAAACAATAATTTGTACTGAGGTCCAGGTGGAACGGTTGGCTTCGGAAAAAGCTCTGGTTATTATCGGCAACAGCTTTGTGTCACCGCGGCCCTGGTCCCTCCCCCTCAGCCAACACCGGTCAAACCATCCAAACACCCTCCATCACGTCCCCTTGGCTGCCGCAGCGAGAGCCCGCAACTTGTCTGACTTTGCACCATGGCCCGGGCATTCTGGTCTGAAATCGGAGGCCACAGGTTCCTGGGAGACACCAAGGGAGGCCTGTGCAGCCTCTGTGCCAATTTCTGCCCTTTTTTTCCCCGGCTCTCCAACTTGCCTGTGGGTTGGGTGCGTTTTAGGTACCCGGAGCTAATTAAGGTGCTTGATAGATTTCAACTGGAGTATGAATTCTTGCCAGTAACATCAACAATCCGATTCCCCAAGCACAACGCAGAGCGTTAAATCCACTAATGCTTTATACATTACTGTGTTCCTTCCCAGCCGGAATGTGTGGTCTGGGGACAATAGCGAACCGGTCCCCAAACAGGCGTCCTCACTCTCCAGTCTCTAATTGTTCCTGTTAAGCAGATACAAATAATGAAACTGCAGATGCCGGTGCTCAATCCCAGCAGCTGATGAATCTATCCATTCGAATCTGGAGGTCCAGACAGATTTTCAAAAATCGACCGTAAATCTGCCCTGTTTAGAATTCAGATGATCAGGGTGGCCTGGAGACAGGTCAGAGATGGGCTGCTTGACCTCCTGGTACGTGGGTGGGGAGAGAGAAAGAGGGGGCGGAGCAAGCAGAGGGGCTTTGTCGCGAGTTCAGATGGAAATGTTATTGCCACATCCATATTTTAGAAGCCATTGTTGTTTCAATGATTCCAAAAGCTTAAAATCCTAGTGAAAGAAATCATTTTCGTAAAGGACCCAGATTAAACGAATGTCACCACGCGCAGCAATCCAGTGTCTCAGTTTTTCCTGGGCGGCATTAATTATCTTTTGTTGTAGCGAATTGTCTGCCTTGTAAATTGAACCAAAAGTGGGCATCTTTGAGCCGATGCAGTGTTTTAATATGTACATTATGGAACAACTTCCATAACTTCCACATACTCTAGAAATATTATTGCGTCTTCAATAAACGTGCCTGCAGTTAAAACTTTGCGTTGGGAGCCTTGTCTGTTTGTCAACTTGCAACCTTAACCCTTCCCTATTAAACAGAGGGAACGTCGCTTAGGTGTTTTCAAGGATACTAACTACCTTTGTTGAATTCACTCGAAAGCGTTCGTGGCCATTTCTCCAACTGCAAAACAACAGATGAGATCTCAGAGAGCTCTCTTTCTCTCCCAGCTCTGGAAGGCATCTCTGCGACAAGGTGTTGTTCGGTTTTTATTTTTATTTGGTGGTAAGCACCCCCTTGCAGCGCTCACTAGACGAGGCTTTTGGAAGGATGCTCGCCTGACTCATGCCTAAGCCAGAGCTTTCTTTGTAGTGCATCGCAGCACAGATAGGAGTTTTCAGAGCCTGGGACTGGGGGTGGGGGTGAGAGCTCCACTGAGTCAGACGTCTACAACTCCAGCTTTGCATTTACCTAAACTTCCTCTTTCTCAAACTGCTTAAGGATACAAACTAATTAATCCTCACAGCCTCATAAAACCCTTGTTAGGAAGGTGATCATTACTGCCTCTATCCCGGCCCCTCCCCGCTTCCTATCACCAGACACCTCATTGTCTCAGGAGTTCTCAAGACAGTCCCTGACAGCCAGAGTCAGAGCTGAAAATTCCCAGCACTTTCCCCCAAATGAAACATGTTAACTCTCTTTTTCTTCCTCACCTGTGCTCTACACGGGGCACATTAACGGTCACTAGACCACTGAATTCAAACTCGTGAGAGAGAGAGAGAGAGAGAGAGAGAGAGAGTTTTCAAAACAGAGCTTTCACCATCTTCAGGAAAATGGTCTCCCTTGCACTTTCAGTTACACAATTTGGAGACTTGGTGACAGGTGGAAAAGGTAGGCAGGGAGACACACACACACACACACACACACACACACACACACACACACACCCCACATATGTACGCTCACCCCACAGCCACCCTGGTCTCTGTACGCGTGAGATCTGGTGGAGTCTGATCATCTTTCATGAACAATATTTCTCCCAAGTCGACCAACTGGGTGATGCCAGTCCCTACCAAATTTGAATTGATGACTCAACTAAAGAATTAAAATTAGCAAGGCAAGAAAATTCCAAATGAGGTGAGAAAGCTGTAGAAATAGTTCCAGATCCCCTAGTCCTGAGCCATTCAATATCATTTCTGATGACAGGGACAGAGCTAGGAACATTCAATGTGGGTGTGAGTCTTTTTCATACACGGGGAGCTGGGTAAGTTTTTTTTTTTAAAAAAGAAAAATAATACATGAATCAGGAGCAGTGAATTTGGTTTAACCCCTTGCAGCCTGCAGATAGAAAGACAGCAGGCGACAGTGCCTCAGTTTTATCAGAACCTGTCTCTGCTTCGTGGAGTTAAGCAGTTGTCGGAAATGTTCTCGCGCATGAAGTCCAAACCTTACTTGCAGAAAAAATAAGGTACAGATGATGTCATGCTTTAACAAAAGCAATGCTGTTAAATTCAGTACATGGGAAGAATCAACCCAACAGTTGTTGGAACGCAGGTTTTGTAGTCCTGCCTCTGCTGCCAGGTGACAACGTAAAAAACCCTTCTAAATCCAGCAAAGCCTTCACTGGGTGCTTGTGGCATTCAGAAACTTGCTATAATTTTTAGAAATGACATAAAATCATTCTAGAAGATATGGCAGGAAGCCCAAAAGTTCTCAGTTGTCTTCTTATGCCTCTGGATCGGATAGTTCCTAAAGATCCTAGAACTGTAAGGAAGGAGATAAGGACCATCTTCGGAGCCTTATTCATATGTACATAAATAGGATTCACTTAGTACCTCCACGGCCGTTTCCTCACAAGTTAGTATAAGTCAATCCGCCGACCAGATCGGAGCTCAACTTACCCTTATCTTCACAGTCAATAGTGTTTATCGATTTGGAAGAATAGAAATGAACAGACAGGGATTGCTTCTGAGTTGGCCCTAAATCTGCAAGCACGAAAAGATTCACCTTCTCTTTGCGTGGATTTCGTGCTTTTTTTTTGCCCCCACCAGAAATGAAGCTTAAAATAATTTGTTAAGATGTGCCCGTTGTATTGCTGCAAAGTTGACCACATTTTAGAGGGTGGATCTGTGTTAAAAAGAAAACAACAAAAACAAATGGAATGTCAGTTTTATTTCTGCAGAAACATTGGGAGTTCCCATTTCTGCTGACACTTCTTATCTTGATTCCTTCCAAATTTTTGTAAAGACATAAGATAAAATATAACAGCTCAGAAGGCAAAGATAACATTGTGGAATCTCAAATACAGTCCAACCTCAGCTGAGCTAAGTATTGAGAATCGTTCAAAGAATTTTAAACAAAAAGCCAGGCTTGAGGGTCACGTGTCTGCTTAATCTGCCCCCGTTGAATTTCGCGTTACATGTGGCACATACAGGGAATTAAAGCCCCACACAAGGTTAATAAAAATGCACTCCGATGTGATGAAATGATTTCTGATTTCCGAACGATTCCTCTAGAAAGAAATTTACAGTGACCGAGAATATGGGGGATTATCTGCTGGAATGCACTGTGAAGCTAGAAAAAGAATGGCAGGGAAATATTTGTGAGTTCAAAAAGCTTTTTGACATCTGCTGTGTGTGTGTTTGCGCATGTGTATGTGTGTGTGTGTGTGTGTGTGTGTGTGTGTGTGTGTGTTTAAAGATAGTGCAGAAAAGGTGGCGTTTATTTCCATCTGATTCCACAGCAGGCATAAAGCTGCGGCTTCCGAGGCGCACACAGTAGGCCCGCAGCAGGTGCTGGAGACATGAGGCTGAAGTTTGATGAAATTAGTTCAAGACCACATTTGTGTCCGCACCCTACCCTCTTACGTGTTCACGTGCCAACCACCTGCGCCTCCTCTTTTGGGGGCGTGCGGAGTGACTTTGCTTCTAAACAAAGTCTTCCTGGATGGAGGGGCGGGGTGGAGTGGGGTGGTGCAGTGGCCTTCTCCGCAGTGACCTTCTCACCAGGGTGCTGGAGGCCCCCCTGGCCCGCCTGGGGTTCCAGGAAGGGTGGGCATGGGGCCGAGGGCCGAGCTCAGCCATTCCCCCCCCCCCCCCCCCCCCCCCCGCCCCGCCTGCTGTCTGGGCATCCGGCGAGGGAGGAAACATTTAGTGTGGGCCGGCTGCCGAAGCCCAGCGGGGTCGAGGGAGAGGTCAAGGTCGGCCGAGAGGCGGCTATTGATCCGGCTTGGAACGCGAGACAGGGCGCGCAGCAAGACTAAAGGGGGAGCTGTGAGACCAGACATTAACAGCTTTCTGCGCTAATGATGCCCGTGCCAGACGGGCAGAGGGAAAAGGAGGAGCCTGGAGTGGCTCCCTG
>NW_007260565.1:0-593 GCF_000164805.1 Carlito syrichta | reverse complement strand
GTCGGGATTTCGGGCCCCGGGCCGCCAGGGGCTCGGGGCGGCGGGCACGCGGCGGCTTTTGGAGTCCAGACCCGTCCCCGGTGCGCTGTGTGTCCTTGGGCAAAGTGCTCACCCTCTCTGGGCTTCATATGGCCTGTTTCGGCGAGAGAGGGCTCACCGATCTTTCAAATTTAGTGTCTGGGCGAGTCGGGTGACCAGTTTATGGGTATCTAAAGAAGTTTATTCAAGGTGCGTGTGGGCATTTGTTCTTACGTAGGCCACTTTCCTGGAAAGATTTTCGCGGTGGGGGGGGGAGGTGGTGGACTCTTCTGGGCTTTGGACCACGTGGGGGGGAGCATGTGGGGGTGTGGGCGGTGCGTGCAGCCCGCCTACGGTGGGGAGGAGGTGCCAGCCCGCCCTCCGGCTCCATCCCCATCCGCTCGGCCTCCAGTCCGCAAAACTGCAAGCCAGGGCCCATTTTTTAATTATTATTAGTTTTTTAGAGCGCTGGACGGGAGGGGAGCTCCTTTTTTCCTCTCTCATGGACGTGGCGCGCTGCGAAGTTGTTGGTGCCTTCGACCCACCCAAAACCATCAGGGCGCACAAAACCCCCA
>NW_007260564.1:0-13284 GCF_000164805.1 Carlito syrichta | reverse complement strand
TCAGCAGATTGCCTGAGCCTGTGGGTTCGAGACCTGCCTGGGCAGGTGAGACCTCATCTCTACAATAAAATCAGAAAATTAGCTGGGCGTGGTAGCGTGTGCCTGTAATTCTGGCTATTTGGAAGTCTGAGGTGGAAGGATCACCAGAGCCCAGCAGGTCGAGGCTGCGGTGGCCAGGAGCGGCCACCGCACTCCAGTCTGGGTGACAGAGTGAGACTCTAACTCAAGAAAAAACCAAAACCAAAACCAAAACAAAACAAAACAAAAACCAAAAAAACTGCAGTTTGCACTCTCTTAACCCTGGAAGACTTGGGTTGAATGTGCGTCACAGCTCTCCTTATCCCTGTCAGAGGACTATAGAAGCAAATTATAAACATCATCTTTGGCATCATAATAGGCTTATTAGTTTTAGTTTTTTAAGTTGGTTGCTAATTAGGAGCTTTGGGGATGTTGTTTTCATTTTGCTAAAAGTGAAGTGTTATATAGGTAATTTTTACATAACGAATAATGTTGTTGTTCTAATATTAGGTGCGGCCATTTATGAAAGAAAACAGATGAATGGCCCTATAATTTGCAGTATGCACAAACTTTTTGCTTTTTATAGTAGATTATTATAGAAAGGCTAAAATAGTATAAAAGAGTTTGTAATGGTATTTAGAAAAAATAAAATATTAGGAAATAATAAGTTAGACACTAAGTTGTCAAAAGTTTAGATGCTAAGGGTTAAAAGTTACAGAAAACCCATTTTGAAAAATACATTTTAACAGTGGATACATTGCAACAAATTTGAGGGAAGATAGATAATATTTCATCCCGGTTAGAACAATTATCAAAACAAAATAAATACATGTGGGTTTGAAGGCCAAACTGTATGTAACTAAAAGTATAAAAGAACTGAAAAGATAAATAAATCAGCATCTGTATTACATACAACAGAGTGAGTGTCCAAGTTTTCACCTACGCCAATGACATTCCTCCTTCAGGGAATCCTGACCTGCTGGAGCTGGATTCCAGCAAGTGGCACCCAAACAAGAACCTGAAAGGTAAGTCTTACATTAATCAGTACGGATAGAACCTTACCTAGGGTGCTGCAGACCCCTCTCTAGAGAAGGCAGTGCTAGGAAGTGTATGCACTTTTAGAGCCATGATATGATCATGGGCCAGAGTTAATCTAAAGAAAGAAAATTTTTTATAAGTATTTTGATGCATATGCTTTCTAAAACAGTAATTAGAGATTCCTCTACACGTTTATCTTGTTTTCTACATTTTGTGCAAGAATAGTGCCACTGGTTCACTGAAGAAGGCGTAATTAATTTAGAAAAATGGACAAAGGTTGAGGAAAAATTGAAAGTGTATTACACTCTCCACAGTCTGGAACAAGTGCCTGTAGATACTTTTGCATTATGGAATATAATTAGAGATGTCTTAGATTCACAACAAAAGGTTGATAAAATGCCCATTAAAGTAAAAGAGGAACCAGGTGAAAGAACTCCCTTACTAACTCCTGTTCTTTCCCAGGCAATGTTAGACACTGCACCTGTTGATGATGTTCCTCTACCCCCTGAGGACAAGGAAAACTTGAAAGAAGAAGCAGCTAGGTATCATGAAGAAAAATATCCAGTAAATTTAAATTTGCCTCTTGGTGCCAAAACACCTCCAGCAAGTGGTGCCAGGGTGGAGGGATTGTGATTTGTGACCATCTTGAATTAAGAGGAAAAAATTGTCTTTCTATACTGATTCCTGTTATATAAGATGACTCTTTCCTCATATTAAACAGCCACTGTTAATAAGACAACTATTCCTGATTTACTTATCCAATTACAACAACTAATATTTGTTAGAAAGGAACCATTTTACATTGGTCATGTTAGATTTCATTCAGGACTCTCTGGACCTCTACATCAACATAATCAATTAGAAGATGCCTTGACAAATCAGTCATGGGCTCCCCTCGTAGATTGTTTAGTCAATCAAGCTCAGCAATCCCATAAAATTTATCACCAGAACGTTGCAGCTTTAAGGCACCAATTTCACATTCCAAGAGAAACGGCTGGACAATTATAAAAAAAATTACATCATGTCCTACTTCTAATAACCCTCTCCCCTCAGAGTTAACCCCTGCAGATTAAAACCTAATGTTTTATGGCAAATGGATGTTATCCATTTCCAAAATTTTGGAAAATTATCATTTCTATATGTGACAGTGGATACATTTTCCCATGTAATTTTAGCCTTGCCCACAACTGGGAAAGCCTATAAAGAAGTAGTTCAACAATTATTATTTTGCTTTTTACAGCTGAGTATTCCTGGAAAATTAAAAACTGATAATGCTCTTCTTATGTATCAAAAGCTTTTCAGTCGTTTTGTACCCAGTTTGGCACCTCTTATTCTACATGAAGTCTGTATAATCATCAAGATCAAGGTATGATGCAGAGACCATCAGACGTTAAATAATATTTTAATTAAATTGCAGGAAGGGGAATTTAGATATAGTTATCCCCATCATATCATAAATCATGCTATGTTTGTAATTAATCATCTCAATTTGAACTCTCAACTACATTCAGCTAGGATAAGACATTGGAGTCCTGAGAATAGTGTTAAACCAATGGTAAAATGGAAATATCTTCTTACAGGTCAATTGAAAGGGACCATGTCCTTTTAAGATGTGGGAGAGGATATATTTGTGTTTTTCCCCAGGACTTATCCTAACCTGTTTGGGTGCAGGATCGTCTAATTAGACATTTCCAGTCCCCCACCCCCATCTAGGTACAGACAGAGTACACATAAATAACGCAATCATTCTGAGTTGGATGCAGATGATGAAGAGAAGGTGTTGGTCCCAAAGCTAAAACATCTCACCATTCAACAACTGCTTCCACCTCCACCAAATGGACCAAAGACATCACATCATTCGTCATCTCCCAATCCTCAACCCAGACATTACCAGTGAGCTGTTGTGACTAGACAGTGCCGACTGCCCACACGTGGGTATATCAAGGCACTCACCCACAATGCCGAGGATCTGGTTCATTCTCAAAACACTTATCTCACCTCACTCCCTCTATTGTTTTTGTTGGTATGCTGGCAATTATATCATGCCATGAGGGTTGTGTTTATTCGAAAATATCCTACTGGGCTTATATCCCAAACCCTCAAGTGTTCCAGCCTGTTACATGGGATGCTGAGAATATTACTGTTTTTACCAATCATTCCTATTTATTAGGAGGCCGCACTTGTTTTCATTACAGCTCAAAACTGTTATTAATCAAAATTTTTCTTTTTCAGGTTGTTCTAGTTCTCCACCAATACATTTTAGTTTACTAAAAAAACAGAATGCTTCCTTGATATTTTGGGTTGTTTAAACTCCCGTATAAAAGCTATGGCAACTGATAGTCCCTCTTATCTTACCAGAATGGCAAATAACGAGATAACTGGTTTCTTAACTTATTGATGCCTGGGGACTCTGACCATAAATTAACAACCAGGACAGGGGAGGACCACCTGAGCCCCACAGGTCGAGGCCTTTGGAACCATGATCATGCCGCCGTAAACCAGACCAACTGACGGAGAGTCTGGCAACAAAAATGATGTATCCCGGAAGCGCCCCAATGGGTGTTCACAGCACACCAGGGAAAGGTCTGTGTGGGCGAGGGAAAATGGAGAGGTAGGGGCTCTACCCCCAACCAAAGGTGGCATGCAGGGCGACAGGAACCTGGACTGGCAGTGGCATTGCTGGACTGCCTAGATTGCTCTGTTACCAACAACCGCCTTAGCTCAGGGCCGTCTTTTCCATGAGCTGGTTTGGTCTCGAACCCAGGGGCTCAGGCAATCCTCTCATCTCGGCCTCCCAGAGTGCTGGGAAGACAGGCATGAGCCCCCTTTCCTGGCCTCCACCCTCCTTTTGGAGCACCACCTCGAGGTCTGCTCCCTTCTGATGACCCAGAACCACTGAGAGGTCTGCCGGAGTCTCCTGCTGAGCCCTCCCCAGGGTGGTGCCTGTCACAGGGGCATGTGTCCACTAGGGCACCCACCCCTCTGCCCATCTCATTCTCCAGAGTGGACTAGTTCTTTCCTGCAGGCCCTGCCTTGGGGAAAGGGAGGGGTGACTCTCAAACCTTTGGGAGGTGGGGATGGCCAGATGACTCATGAATGTCTCTTCGGCACTCAGGGAGGCTGAAATGGGAAGATGGTCAGAGCCTGTTAGCTCACGACCAGTTTGGAAACCACAGCAAGTCCCCACCTCGACCCCAAGCAAAATCCAGAAAATGTTGGGTGAGGGCCGGCCTCAGCGGAAGGAGTGCCTCTGGCCTAGAGTTCAAGACCAGACAGGAAGACCAGGATGTAGACCAAATGAAAACACGGATTGCATCAGTTTTGGAGGCCCAGGTCAAGTGGATGGCCCGAGTTGGATGGTTTGAGAGCAGCCTGGGCAACCTAGAGAGGAAAGAAAATAAAGAAAGAAGGAACGAAACAAGGTAAGAATGAAAGAAAGAAATCCATTCTCCTGCAAACCTTCTGTCCTCAGTCCTTTCTCCACTCCTCCCCCACATGTGAGGGTCCCCCAAGCTCAGTACCTTCCAGCTCCAACCATGCTCAATGACTGATCCTGCTTTGGTGTGGGAGTTCCTGAGACTCCCTGGCTGTGTTTGTGATGGCTCTCCTCTCCAAGGTGAGAAAAGAGCCCCAGGCAGGCCGACACTCTGACACAGCAACTAGGACCTTCTACCAAGAAAGGCCCGGGTCACATCCCTCACCCGAGGACAGTTTTTCCCCCAATCCCATTTTCCTGGTTCTAAACCCAGTCACCCTTGAACACACCACGTGCAGTTGAGAATCTGTGTATGATTCTGATGTTTTTGGAGAGAGGGTCTGGCTCTGTGACCCAGGCTGGGGCACGGGGACATGGCCGTCATTCACCACCAGTCTCAAAATTGCGAGCTTCAGTGATCCTCCCACCTCAGCCTACCGAGTGGCCAAGATGATGGGCACCATGACCCCAGAAACCCTGTTTGGATGTGTAAGCATATGGGGTCTCCCTGTGTGGCCCAGACTGGCCTTGGGCTACTGGGCTCCAGACATCCTCATGTATCTTTGTCCCATAGTACTGGGATTCCAGGTATGGGCCGCCATGCCTGGCTTCTGGTTCATTTTCAATGAAGGAGGGAGGCCGGGCTTGGAGTCTCAGCCTCATCATCCCAGCACATTGGGAGGTCGAGGCCAGTGGCCAGCCTGAGCCCGTGGGTTTGAGGGGTGCCAGGGCAACTCAGCAAGGATTCATCTGTACCCTCCATCACAAATGATCTAGACGTGATGGTGCACGCCTGTCATTCCATCTCCTAGGAAGGCCAGAGGGGATAGGCTCACTGGATCCTGGCAGGCCGAGCCTGCCGTGGCCGGGAGTGAGCCACCACCCTCCTGCCTGGGTGATGGAGTGAGACTCTGACTCAAAAAAAAGAAAGAAAAGAAGAGCATCCATTTATGTATGGATTTGGGATCATTGTGAACAGACAGAGATCATTAGGGAAGGAGGCCAGCCTGGGCGTAGAGTACCCAAAAGATGGTGGCATGGCAGACAATCAAGTTGTGGCTTTAGGAGGCCGAGGTGGGGGAACTCTGGAGTCTGGGAGTTCGAGACCAACCTGGGCCATGGAGCGAAGACCTTGTTGCTCCCCAGAATGCAAACCTTTGAGTCACACATTGTGGCACCCGTGGTCCCGGCTACATGGAATACGGTGGCCTCTGTCCCAGGGCATGCCATTGTATTGCCCCTGCTAAGCAGCACATGCAATTCCAGGCCGGGTACCGTGGCTCACACTCATCAGCCCCAGGCTCTGGGAGGCCATGGTGAGAGGCTGCATGAGATCCGGGGTCAGAGAACAGCCCAGGTGATGTGGCCAGACCTCACCTCGGCAAGAGGGCCCCAAAATTGAGTCAGTCATGGTGGTCCCTGGAGTCAAGGCTTCTCAGGGGTCAAAGAGGGAGGACTGCCTGATCCCCACAGGTCGAGGCCCAGGAAGCAACAATCATGCTGTGGTGTCCCAGTGTGTCCAATAGAGACTACAGCAACAAAAAAGACGCCTCCATCGTGTATCACAAAGGGCATCCATGGCTCCCCAGGGAAATGTCCACTTGGGCGTGGAATAATGGAATGATTGGGAGAGAAAGGGCCTTCCCACTGCCCGAAGGAGGCACACTGGGTGACCAGAACCTGGGCTGGACTGCAGTGTTGTCGGGCCTCCATGATCTCTCTATGCCAAATGACTGCCGTAACTCAGGGCACTGTATTCCATGAGCTCACCCATGTCTTTGCTATAGGGCTCGAGTGTGGAGAGGAAGGGGCCCTCCCCCTGCCTGAAGTGGCAGACAGGGTGACCAGAACATGGGCAGGCCATGGTGCTGCTGGATCGCATGGATCACTCTGTGCCTCATCACCATCCTATGTCTGGTCAGTCTGTTCCACGAACTCACAGCTGTCTTTGCCATGGGGCATGAGTGTGGAGGGTGTAGGGAGAGCTTCTGGGCTGCATGGCCAAAGGCACAGGACAGAGAAGCCTGGTGGCCACCTTTGAAAGCTCCCATGAAAGACAGGCCGGAAAGTGACTTTTCCTCCCCCATCCCTGAGGGTGAAACCTTGTGCTTGATGGCAGGGGTGGTGGTGGTCGTGGTGATGGTGATTATTCTTATTTGTTGTTGGAATCCTGCTCTGTCGCCTAGACTGGAGAACAGGGGCATGCATGCGGCCACCACGGATTCCACCTGCCTGGCTCAGACAATGCTCCCACATTGAACCCCAAGTGTCCGGAATGAAAAACGTGAGCCCCCATGCTCAGCTCATTTTTTTGGCTTCTTTTAGAGACAAGGTCTCGCCAAGGTCCCTGGGCTGGTCTCAAACATGGAGACTCAGGCCATCCTCTCACCTCGGCCTCCCAGAGCATGGGAATTACAGGCATGAGCCCCAGGGACCGGCCTCCAAGCCTCACTTGGGGTCCCAAGTGAGGCCTCCTCTGTACAATGACCTAGGACGTTGGAGAGGTTGGCTGGAACCACTTGCGGAGTCCTCCCCAGGGGAACACCTGGCACAGGTGCATGTCTTCCACAGGGCACCCACCCCTCCGCCCTCCTCGATACCCATGGTGGACATGCTGGCTCCTCCCAGGGGATGCTTCTGGGAAAGGGAGGACGACACTCTCAAACCTTCAGGGGGGTGGGATCAGCCGGGTAACTCATGCATATCTCCTCAGCACTCTGGGAGGCCGAGATGGGAAGACGGCCAGAACCCAGGAGCTCAAGACCAGAATGGACACCATAGCAAGCACCCACCTCAAACCCAAGCAAAACCCAGAAAACCTTGGTTGAGGGCAGGCCTCGGTGGGAGGATCCTCTCCAGCCCAGATTCAAAACCAGCCTGGAAGACCAGCATGTTGACCAAATGCCAAGCCTGTGATCCCAGCAGTTTGGGAGGCCTGGGCTGAGAGGATGGCCTGAGTTGGGCTGTTTGCGAACAGACTGGAAAACCTAGTGATGAAGGAAAAGAAAGAAAAATAGGAAGGAAGAACGAAAGAAAGGAAAGAAAGAAAGAAAGAAAGAAAGAAAGAAAGAAAGAAAGAAAGAAAGAAAGAAAGAAAGAAAGAAAAGAAAGAAAGAAAGAAAGAAAGAAATCCATACTCCTACAAGCATTCTGTCCTCAGTTCTTCCCACCTTCCTCACATGTGAGGGTCCAACAAGCTCGGCACCTTCCAGCCCAAACCCCATCCAAGGGCTGCCACCACTTTAGTGCAGGAGTTCCCATGGCTCCCTGGCCGGGTTCCTGCCAGCTCTCCTCTCCGAGGTGAGAAATGTGCCCCAGGCAGGTCAGTCCTCCAACTCGGCAAAAAGGAACTTCTTTCAAGAAAGACGTGGGACACATCTCTCACCTGGGGACATTTCTTTCCCCCAGTCCTATGAACACACCACGCACAGTTGAGAATCTGTGTATGCTTCTGATGTTTTTGGAGACAGGATCAGGCTCTGTGGCCCAGGCTGGGTCCCGGGGACATGACCATCATTGACCGCCAACCTCAAAATCACGGGTTCCAGCAATCCATAGTGGCTGGGATGATGGACACCTCTAACCAAGCCCCCTTTTTGGATGGGTGCGGAGACGGGGTCTCCTGCATGACCCACGTTGCCCTTCAGCTCCTGTCTCCAGCCATCCTCCTGCCTCGGCTTCTGAGAGCACTGGGATTCCAGGCGTGGGACGCCACACCAGCCCTTCTGGTTCATTTTCGATGAAGGATTGAGTCCAGGCTCGGTGGCTTAGCCTCATCATCCCAGTGCTTTTAGAGACTGAGGCCAGTGGTTGGCCAAAGCCTGAGGGCTGGGACTCACCTGGGCTCCTCGGAGAGAACTCATTTCTACCCTCCATCCCAAATGAGCTGGGCATGGTGGTGCACCCCTGTCATTCCAGCTCCTCAGAAGGCCAGGGAAAGGCTTGCCAGAACAAAGCAGGTCGAAACTGTTATGACTGGGAATGAGCCACCACCCTCCAGCCTGGGCGACAGAGTGAGAATCTGACTCAAAGAAAATAAGGAAAGAAGGAAAAAAAAGAAAAGCATCCAGTTGATTATGGATTTGGGATCATCATGAACAGACCGAGATCATTTGCAAAGAAAGCCAAGCTTGATCTTAGAGTTCCCAAAAGACAGTAGATTGGCAGACAATCAGACTTTGGCTTTGGGAGGCCAAGGTGGTGGAACTCCAGAACCCAGGATGGCAAGACCAGCCTGGACCACATAGCGAGACCTTGTCACTTCCCCGAATGCAAACACTGGAGCCGTGCGTGGTTGCGCCCATGTCCTGGCTACACGGGTTGCGGTGGCCTCTGTTCTGGGGCATTCCATTGCATCACCCCCACTGACAGAACATACGAGGCCGGGCACCGTGGCTCATGGCCTTCAGCACCATGCCCTGGGATGCTGAGACAGGATGCAGCCTGAGCCCAGAGGTCAGAGACCTACCCGGGTGATGTGGCCAGACTTCATCTTGGCAAGAGGTCTCGAAATCAAGTCAGGTGTGATGGCCCCCAGAGCCCCAGCCTTTCAGGGGTTGAGGCAGGAGGACTGCCTGAGTCCCGCAGGTTGAGGCCAAATGAGCCATGATCATGCCGCCACACTACATCTTGGGTGACGGAGACTCCTGCGTCAAAAAAGATGCCTCCCATGTGCGTCATGATGGGTGTCCACAGCTCCCCAAGTAAAGGGCCAGGTAAGCGTGAGATGATGGAGTGATCTGGAGAGGAAGGGGCCCTCCCCGGCCCAAAAGGTGGCAGACTGGGTGATCAGAACCTGGGTTGGTCACAGCCTTGCTGTACAGCCTTCATTGCTCTGTGCCCAAGGGTCGCCCTTACTCGTGGCTGTCTGTTCCTTGAGTTCACACACGTCTTTGCAATGGGACACTAGTGTGGAGGGTGGTGGCAGGCATTCTGGGATGCATGGCCGAAGTCACGGGATGGACATGCCGGGGGGCCAGCTTTGAAACCTCCCATGAATGACAGGGGGAAAAATGCCTTTTCCTCTCCCATTCCTGAAGGTGACTCCTTGTGCTCGGTGGCAGGCTTGGTGGTGGCGGCAATGGTGGTGATTATTATTATTTGGAGTCGGAATACCGCTCTGTCACCCAGGCTGAGTGCATGGGCATTCTCACAGCCACCGTGGACTCCACCTGCTGAACTCTGGCAATCCTCCTGCCTCGGTCCCCCTAGTGACTGGAACAACAGGCTTGCGCCACCATGCCTGTCTCATCTTTGGATTTATTTTTGGTGGCCGAGACGAGTACTTGCCCAGTTCCCCGGGCTGGTCTCAAACCTGCAGGCTCAGGGCGCTCACTTACCTCTGCTTCTGAACAGCCAGTATGCCAGGCTGAGCTCCTGAGGCCGGCCTGTGTTTGTGGTGGTGGTGATTGGTACTATTATTATGAGTCGGAGATCCATATGTCACCAATGCCAGAGCACAGTGGCCCATTCTTGACCACCGTGGCCTCCATCCAATGGGCTCAGGTGATCCTCCCACTGCAGCCTCCCGAGTGGCCAGAATGACAGGAATGCAGCACCACGCTTGGCTCATTTTGTTGGTTTCTCATGGAGATGATGTCTCGAGAAGGTGCCTGGGCTGGTCTCGAACCCAGGAGCTCAGGACATCCTCTCACCTCGGCCTTCCATAGCACCAGGGTGACAGGTGTCAGCCCCCATGCCCAGCCTTCACAAAACTCTCGGGGCCCAATTGCGAGGCCCACTCCCTTCAGACGACCTGGAAACCCGGAGTGAGCAGCCAGAGTCACCCTCAGAGCCCACCAAGAGGGAGCTCCTGGGGAAGGTGTGTGTCTCTGCCAGAGCGCCCACCCCTCCGCATGCCCCATTCCCCAGGGTGTACTTGATCACTCCTTCCAGGGGGCCCCTCAGGGAATGAGAGTGCGTGTATCTCAAACCATAGGGTGGGGTGGCTGGTTTACTCACGCTTGTCTCCTTGGCATTCAGGGAGGCCGAGACGGGAAGATGGCTGAGGACAGTGACCTGATACCAGTCTGGACACCATAACAAGCCCCAACCTCGACCCCAAGCAAAACCCAGAAAACCTGGGGTGAGGGCAGACCTCCGCGGGAGGATTGCCTCAGGCCCAGAGTTCAAGACCAGGAAGGAAGACCAGGATGTTGACAAAATGGAAAGCCAGCCAGGCTTGGTGGCTCAGCCTGTAATCCTGCACCTTTGGGAGGCTGAGGTGAGTGGATTGCCTGAGCCCGTGGGTTCAAGACCCGCCTGGGCAGTGAGACCTCATCTCTTCAATAAATCAAAAAATCAGCCGGGCGTGGTAGCGCGTGCCTGTAATTCCGGCTACTCGGAAGGCTGAGATGGAAGGATCACTGGAGCCCAACATGTCGAGGCTGCGGTGGCCAGGAGCGACCACTGCACTCGTCTGCGTGACAGAGTGAGACTCCAACTCAAAAAAAAAAAAAATGGAAAGCCTGTGACTGCAGCAGTTTGGGAGACCAAGGCCAAGAGGAAGGCCCGAGTTGGTGGTTTTGAGAGCAGCAAGGTCTACCTAGTGAGGGAACAAAATAGAGAGAGAGGAAAAGAAAGAAAGAAAGAAAGAAAATCTAAGTAAACAAGAAATTCATACTCCTGCAAACCTTACCTCAGTCCTTTCCCCTCATCCTACCCCCCACATACAAGAGTCTCCCAAGCTTGGCACCCTCCAGCCCCAACCCTTCCCAATGTCTGATCCTGCTTTGGTGTGGGAGTTCACCAGGCTCCATGGCCGGATTCCTGCCAGCTCTCCTCTACGAGGGTAGAAATGTTCCCCAGGCAGGTTGAATATCCAACTTGGCAATGAGGACCTTCCACCAAGAAAGGCCAGGACAAATCCCTCACCAGGGACATTTCTTCACCCCAATCCCATTTCTCTAGACTTTAAAGCCAGTCACCCTGTGAACACACCATGTGCAGCTGAGAGTCTGTGTACGATTCTGATGTTTTTGCAGACAGGGTCTAGTTCTGTGGCCCAGGCTGTGACCCGGGGACATGACCGTTGTTCACTGCCAGTCTCCAAATTGCAAACTCTGGCGATCATCCCACCTAGGCCTCGGGAGTGGCCAGGACGACCAGCACCTTGACCCCAGACCCCATGTTTGAATGGGTGAGGAGATGGGGTCTCCTTGCATGACCCAGGCTGGCCTTGGGCTCCTGCTCCCCAGCCAACCTCCCACCTCGGCCTCACAGAGCACTGTAATTCCAGGCGTGGACTGCCATGCCAGGCCTTCTGGTTCGTTTTTGATGAAGGATCGAGGCCAGGCTTGGGAGCTCAGCCTTGTCATCCCAGCATTTTGGGAGGCCAAGACCAGTAGCCAGCCCTAGCCCACAGGCCAAGACCCACCCTGGAGCCTCGGCAAGTCCTCCTCTCTACCCTCCATTAGAAATGAACCGCATGTCTGTAGTTCCAGCCCCTCAGAAGGCTGGGGAAAATCTCCCCAGAGCCGCATGGGCCGAGTCTGTGGTGACTGGGAAAGAGCCACTGTGCTCCAGCCTGGGCAATGGAGTGAGACTGACTCAAAGAACAAAAGGAAAAAAGGAAAAAAAAGAACATTCATTTGTGTATGTAGTTGGATTCATCGTTAACAGACAGAGATTATTTGGGAAGGAGGCCCAGCCTTGCCCTAGTGTTTCCGAAAGACAGTCAATGGGCAGAAAATAAGGCTGTGGCTTTGAAAAGAGGAGAAAGGGGACGGCTGGAGCCCGAGGTTTGAAACCAGCCTGGGCCACGTAGTGAGACCTAATCACTCCCCAGAACGTGAACATTGGAGTTGTTCATGGTGACGCCCCCAGGACTGACTACTCAGGATGCAGTGGCCTCCATCCTGGGGCATTCCTTTGCATTGTCCACTCCAAAAAATGTACAAGTGCAGGCCAGGCACGATGGCTCAAGACTGTCAGTCCCGCACCCTGGAAGTCAGAGGCAGGAAGCTGCCTGATCCCAGGGTTTGGAGAGCAGGCTGGGTGACATGGCCAGACTTCATCTCAGCAAGAGGTCCCCAAAATCAGGTCAGGCGTGATGGCTCATGGAGTACCGGATTCTCAGGGTCAAGGTGGGAGGATCGCCTGAGCCCTGCAGTTCCAGGCCCTGGGAGCCATGATCGTGACCCTGGGCCCGAGCCTGGCAGACAGAGACTCCAGCCCACAAAAGACGCATCCCAAGTGCATCATGACTGGTGTCCGTGGCTCCCCAGGGAAAGGTCTGTGTGGGCAGGGCACGATGGTGTGATCAGGAGAGGAAGGACCCCTTCCACACCCAAAGGTGGAAAACAGGACGACCAGAACCTGGGCTGGCTGCTACATTGCCAAACGACCTTGATCGCTCTGTGCCTGATGGCACCACAGCTTGGAGCCATCTGTTCTGTGAGCTCACACATATCTTTCCTGTGGGGCACAAATGTAGAGGGTGGAGGCAAACCTCCTGGGTCGCTTGGCCAAAGGCACAGGATGGTTGTGCCCAGTGACCACCTTTGAAATCACCCACAAGCCGGGCTTGGTGGCTCAGTCTGTAATCCCATGTCTTTGGGAGGCTGAGGTGAGTGGATTGCCGAGCCCATGGGTTCAAGACCTGTCTGGGCAGCGAGACCTCATCTCTACAATAAATCAAAAAATCAGCCAGGTGTGGTAGCACATGCCTGTAATTCTGGCTACTTGGAAGGCAGAGGCAGAAGGATCACTGGAGCCCAGGAGGTCAAGGCTGTGGTGGCCGGGAGCGGCCACTG
>NW_007260563.1:1090815-1149510 GCF_000164805.1 Carlito syrichta | reverse complement strand
AGCAGGGGGAACCTTTGTGGTCTCATAGTAATTAGCCACTCAACTTTTTCACTAATAAGCAAACAACAAATATTGTATTTATTGACAATGACTATATATTCATAAGTAATTTCAGATGTATTAAACACACACACAGACATTCTAAACATTAAAAGTGTAATTTTCTCTATCAGGAACACTAGCTATTATCTACCTTTGGAAAGTATTTAAAGGCATTTGTATGCAGACATTGTCAATGTACATAATTTGCTTTGTCTGAATTACAGATTGGGAGTTATTTATTAAAATACTTTCTCATTAAGTGATTAGGGTGAAGGGTGAAGCATATGGGGACGGTCTCTTATTCAATTTGAATATAGATAAAATGGGTCTAGTTTTGTATTTGCTATTCTTTAAAATGTAAGATCCTTTTTTCTACAAAAATTTACTTGTTAATTCTTTTTTCTTCTACTGAAAAGTAAAAAAATAAATAAATATGAGATTTTATAATGTTAAGAAGATTAATCTGTCTTCCAGACTCTGAAAGAAATGGAAAAATAAATTTAGCACTGTGATTAACATCCATATTTTAATGAATGCCATTTGCTGCTCTACCACAATTGCTCCTCAGCATCACAGTACATTAGGATGGCATGTGTTAATTTGCCAGCTGTTCTTACAATAATCTCTATTGTTTATGTTATGGTTGTAATAGATTAATATTTTAATCTTGCAAAAGGTTAATATTTTTCTAAAAGTGCTTAAACAATGAATGCTTAAATCTAAAAACCTGGAAGAAGTAGTAACATTTCTGAGATATACAATATTCTTTTCATTCTTTTTTTTGATTCATGGGGTATATATTTGTGTTTATTCCATGAGTATATTCTACAATGGTGAAGATTGGGCTTCTAGTGTACCCATCATCAACATATTGAACATTGTACCCAATAGGTAAGTTTTCAGCCCCCCACTACACATCACTTGGAACTTCCAGTGTTTAGTATTTCCTTCTGTATGTGCACGTGTATCCATTGTTTAGGTCCTGCTTATAAAAGAGAACATGCAATCTTGAATTTTCTGCTTCCTGAGTTAGTTTATTTATGATAATGGCCCTCAGTTGTATAAATGCTGCTGCAAAGGACATGATTTGGTTCTTGATTATGGCTGCATAGTATTCCATGGTAGACATGTACTACATTTTCTTTTTCCAGTCAACTTTTGATGGACGCTTAGGGTGGTTCCATGACATTCCTATTGTGAATAGTGCTGTCACTGGAACCCCACCATCTGACATCCACCTAACTTTTGAATTCCACTATATATGTATATTTGTATCAGAATCATGAACCCATACTCCAGTGGGAAACAACTTTATCAACTACAGCATTGTGCTTATATTCAGTGTCTGTGCCTCTAGATTCACAAAATTCATTTATTTGTAAAATTATTTAGAATCTCTTTTTGCTCTACCTTTCCGCCTATAGTAAGTTTGTTTCTCACATTTGTAAAACTATTAAATTGGGTTTTTAAAAGATAGCTCTACCTGAATAAATAAAATTTTTTTATGGTAAAGGGTAAAATAAGCAACATCAATGTAAATATGTTAAATGTACATGAGTTCTGGAAATTGACCAAAAATCACAAATATGCCAAAAAAAAAATACTTGTAAATGGAATAGGTTGAAAATTTGGAGAATAACAAATGCTAATACACTAGTATTACACTCCAAATAGTGAAATATACTCAAATTCCTAAATAACTAGTGAATTTCAAAAGAAAGTAAAACAGTATGTTATTAATGAACAGAGCATACATGCTACAAAAAGTGTAAAAGCCTTTTTGTGTGGAAAAGATAAAAGGACTATTCATATATATTACCGATGGAAATCAATCTGGCCACAAATTTTAAAATAAAAAAAAAGTAAGCATACTCTGCCTCCAACGAACTCTACTCCTGGAAATTCACCCCATAAAAAAATAAAAGTATTAGCATTTAAGGGTACATATACAAGAGTACATGTGTATCTCATTATTCTTTATATTGGAAAGAAAATGAAAAAATTGAATATTAATCAATAGGAGAATGATGGACTAAATTATGTTACATTGTAAAATTTAATAACAGACACATTTAAAAATGGTTTTCTATAGTACTGATTTCAAAAAAGAGCCGCAAAATGTTTAATAAAAAAATTAAGAAAAACAAGACATATCAAAGTTCTTATATTTTTTAAAAATAAAAAATATGATGAATATATATGTTTCACAAAAATTAAAAAATCATAAATATGATTTTTTATTAAGTATACTTTTGGTATTGAGGCAAGGGGTTATGAGGGGTGGGATCATTTTAGTGATGATAGAAAATTAAGGTGGAGAAATAGAGAAGAAAAATTACACGAAAAATCAATTAGTAAGGATCACATTTTTGCATATATATCAGATTATATAAGTTGTATACATATAAACCATTATATAAATTTTCTAAAGTAAATTATGTTAGAACCTCCTATTGCAGCATATATTTCAGATATTTAATTGATATATCAGATGATCATTTAAAGAAAATTACATATATAAGGATGTGAGTGTATATATTTCTACCCTCTATTATTTTTGTCAATATATAGTAACATCATTTCTTCATATTATTGATATGATATGGTAAAAACATCTACATAATGTATTTTAAAACCTGTGAGCTGTAAGGAAATATGCATATTGTAAATGTACAAGTGGAAAATATCAGTTTAATTTAAATTATAAGCTAAGACTAAAGAGCAACTGGAAAGTAATGAGCTATTAATTTTCACGTGACATTTTCTCAAAATGTAGGTTACATTAGAACAATTAACTTAATAGATGACTTTATTTTAAAATAAGATTTCAAAATTAACTAAAAGGTTTAATACTTTTATGATCTATAAAGCTAGTCAGAAAGTTTTTTAAAATGATAACTTGTTTCAATACAGTAGTGGATATATCTGCTTTTCCATATAAAAATGTATTCATGTACCATAAAATATTCTAAAGTACCCACATAGTAATATATATTCTCTTTTCTTTTGCATAAAGTACTTTCCAATTAGAATTCAATGAGTTTTTGTCTCTTAAAGTGTTCTCAACCTTTATAGAGTCTGGAATTTCACTGAAAATTAGTATATTTCTTTTTTTAATGAAAACTATTTATCTCAGGCAAATAGCATGTATTATCTGAAAAATAAAATATATTGCAATGACAAATCTCAGAAAATTAAAATACAGTTGTCCAAATATATGAAGTAAATTTTTATGCCTCTATGAGTGAACTGTGAGTAGGAAAGCTATTCTCACAATCAAGGCAACCAAAAAATATTTTTGACAATTTTATCCAACTGTGATTATACAGTCATAGAGAAGCCTGCTTTGTTCATTGTGTGTATAATTTTTTTTCAAATTGTACAGAAAAATATTATTTAAAATCACCAGTGAAACAATTCACTATGTAGTAGTGAATTGTTCAATATTTCAAAATTTCGTTGTATGGAATATCAATTTCTAGGTTTTTTAAAAAATCACCACACCTTCATACAGTTTGTACTAGTTTGCATTCCCATCAACAGTGTAGAAGTATTTCCTTTTCTACAAATCCTCTCCGGCATCTGTTGCTTTTTTTTTTTTTTCGTTTTATTAATCATGGTCATTCTTACTGGAATTAAATGATATCTCCATTTGGTTTTGATTTGTATTTTTCTGATGATTGCTGACACTGAGCATTTTTCATGTATCTGTTGGCTCTTCACATGACTTCTTTTGAAACCTGTCTATTCACTGTATCAAAGAACTGAACACCACATGTTCTCAGTCATACGTGGCTCCTGAACATTTAACACAATACTACAAGAGAGGGATGGGTGGCAGTGGGACACTGCGGGAGGGGAGGGACGGATAACATCACTAAGGGTACCTGATCCTAAACCAGGGGAAATGAGGACCAGCTGGAGGTCTAAACTTCATCTGCATGTAGACCACTTACATACCTAATCCTGACTTGTACTGCACATCTTTATAATAGAACAAAGTAAAAAAAATAAAATAAAAATTGAAGATAGACCTTGGAAAAGGAAAAGTTTAGAATATTATTGTTTTATGGGAAGTGTTTGCAATTTCCAATGCCCTCGCTATCGAGGCAGTCAATATGGTGTTGTCACTGGAAAAAACAGGGCACAAATAAGAGTATGCACAAGCCGAGCTTGGTGGCTCAGACTGTAATCCCGCGTTTTGGGAGGCTGGGGTGAGTGGGTTGCCTGAGCCCGTGGGTTCGAGACCCGCCTGGGCACTTGGCGAGTCCTCATCTCTACAATAAATAAAAAAATTAGCTGGGCGTGGTAGCGCGTGCCTGTAGTTACAGTAACTTGGAAGGCCGAGGTGGAAGGATCACCGGAGCCCAGCAGGATGAGGCTGCGGTGACCGGGAGCAGCCACTGCATTCCAGTCTGGGTGACAGAGTGAGACTCCAACTCAAAACAGACACACAAAAACAAAACAAAACAAAACAAAACCAACAAAAAATAGAGTATGCACAAATGTCTCTGGTCATTCAGATTCAATATAAAGAAAAAAGTCGTTTTAGCTAAACAAAATAAGTACCCAGCATAAAACTGCTTTGCAGTCCCTTGGTTGTAAACTTCTGCCTAGTAACAACATATACTAATGTTTGCTTGGAATTGAGAAACAAAATAATTTTTTTGCTCTATGCATATATCTTCGCAAATTTCAGGAATTTGAAGTTTAGTGACAGTGTTTTTCACAGTGATATTTTCCAATGTGACATATTAATATAACCAGAAATCATGTATTATGACTAGTCAGCAGAAATAATCAGCAATCATTTAATATATTCACATAAAAAATGCATTTTGCCTTTTACTTCTAGCTGAGGTGAAATAGCAAAAACTAAATATACCTTCCCCTTAAAGAATAAAATACAGAGCATCAAACAATATTGATGTCATTGAAGACGGGAAGCAAATGAGTTGACCCTTGGGGTGCCCCAATTTATGGTCATGAGAGATCTTCCAAGATGCAGTTAAAGGATGGGAGGAACAGGCCAAACTCAGTGTTCTCAGTATTGAAGATGTAATCAGATTCTGGGGAGATCAAAGAGACTGAAACTCACAAGAGAAAATACTTCACAAGAGAATTATGCAACGAGAGACCTCTGAAGATCTGCAGCAGGTGCAATTCAATTTTTCAGGTGAGCAATGGTTGGCACCTATGTGAGAAAACATTCGTTCAAAATATTTGAGTTTAAAGTAGCTGGAATAGTGCTTGTTCCCATTAGACACTCCAAAATATATGATTTACAAAGTGTTGGGTACAGAGCACACAAGAGTCTTGCCTCAGGAATGGAGAATCCTTAGCATAAAAATTGATTTACTTCAGCTTAACAAATCCTAAAAACAAGACCCAAAAGAATCAACCTGTTTCCAAATAATGTAACTATGTCCTAAATTAAATTCAAAATATATTTAGAAATACAAAAATAACTCTTAAAACAGTAAAATTCACTGCACATGACAACCAATTAAGAATTATAGGCAACAGATTCCCAAAACAAACAACAACCAAAACTAAAAACTGAAAGTAGAACTTCCATATGATCCAGCTATCCCACTATTGGATATATATCTACAAGAAAAAAAATTCATATATTGAAAAGATGTCTGCACTCTCATGTTTATTGTAGCACTATTCACAGTAGTCAAGCTATAGAATCAATCTAAGTGTTCATCAATGAATGAATAGATATAGAAAATACTATATATATGTATATCTATCTATCTATCTATCTATCTATCTATCTATCTATCTATCTCTATATATATACACATACATACATACAATAGAATGCTATTCAGCCATCAACATGGACTCACTGTTTTCATCAACATGCATGAATCTGAAAGATGCTGTGTAAAGTGAAGTAAGTCAGGTACAGAAAGACAAATATCACATGGGAGGTAAAAACATGGACCTCAGGGAGATAGAGTAGTATAGTGCTTAAAAGAGGCTGCAAAGTGTGTAGGAGGGAACATAAAGAGGAGTTCATTGTTGAGTACAAAAATACAGTTAGATAGAAGGAATACATTTTAGTGTTCCATAGAACAGTGATGTAACTATAGTTATCAGTAACTATATATTTCAAAGTACCAAAAAGAAGATTAGGAGTGCTTTCAACACAAATAAATAATGAATGTTTGAGATGATGGATGTCCTAATTACACTGATTTGACCATTATATATTATATGTATGTAAGAAAATATCATATGTACTCCATAAATGAATACAATTATTATATATCAATATAAATACCACAAGGCTTAGAAACAAGTCATAAACTAACTCATAACAGAAATAAAAAACAATTAAGTACAAATTATCCCAAACTAACACATAATTTAAAATTAACAGACAATAAATTTAAAACTCATATCCCATATGGTCAAGAAGTAAAGCAGATATTAAAAAATTAAATGCAAATACAATTAAGATGAGAAATTATATAAGACAAAAATACATTTAGTGATGATAATGACATATTTTTCTTTGAATATGAAATGATTGTTGAACTTGATATTACAATGGAAACTTTCTCAAATTAAAGAAAGAAAAGTTGAGGAATCTTGTTCCAGACCAAAATCTTATGTGTAATGTAACTATAAAGGCTTTCTATGGCATGTCTCAAGAAGGAAAACTGTTCTCCACATGCCAAACTTGGTGCCTAGGCAGCGCTGTGTCGTCTCTGAAGACAGTTACTCTCAAGGCCCAGGTCTGTGACTGCCACTCCATCCATGCCTGTACTGAAGCTGGACATGCTTTTTATAGAGATCTACAATCATTTCTAGCTCAAATGCTTCAATTAGAGGACATCTTATCAATGATACTACAGTCAAGGACAATCCCATGCATTTCCTTTTAGGGAGATATTTAACTACTAAAAATGTGAATGGTTATTGAACAAATAAAATTTAATTTATTTTAAATTCTGTCTTGGTAAATTGCATTTATTAAGGATTATAATTCACTTGTTTCCAATATAATGTATTTAATTTGTCAATCATGTTTATTAATTTTATTTCAACATGTTCATGTCCCCTTTTCTATGCTTACTCTATATCTTCCAACTGTATTAAAATCTTTGTATTTTATTTTTTGTTTTTCCTTAGTCACCGCATCGTCTTTTCAGCTGGCATCATCTTAACTTAACTCTATTATTCCCCTGTCTTTGCTGTTTTCTATATCTTCAGTCTCTTCTACTCTAATCCATCTTTTGTATTGATTACAGATTTTTCTAAAGTTCCACTTTCATCACTTCACTTCCCAATTCAAAAACTTTTAGTCACTTCTCATTTTTTTCAAAAAAGAAGAAATGCTTACTCTCCCAAAATTGAACTTCCACAGTATAGCCTCATAAGATTCATCTACTCACAAGTAATTAACAAATTTCTATTATATGATAGATATAAGGTGAGATCTTGTTAGTAAAGACATAATTATTTCTTCTTTCCTGTCTTTTCATTCTAATGAGAGTGCAAAAAAATCAATTAATCATAAACACATGAAACTTCAGAGATGGCATGTGTTACAAAGGAGAAGAACCAGTTTTATAAAAATGTGAAACAGAGGGATTAAGTCTAGCTTTTGACATCAACAATTCTTCCATAAAGGAGCTATTTTTCTATCAATAACTGAAGAATAAATAACATTTCCCTAGTCATTATCATGGGTTAAAAACATTAAAGAGCATGTGCAAAGAACCTGCGATAAAGCAGAGGTGGGGAATAGAGTTGAAAAAGAGAAGGAAAGCTAGCCTGGCTGGAAAAGAGCAAGCAATATGACAGAGGAGTTTGAATGACAGGAAGGAGTCAGACCTTAAAAATCTTTCAGGATCATGCTTAGGAGATTGTTTTTCATTGATGCAAAATTGGAAGTCAGTGATCACACTTATGTTTTGCAAAAAGTAATTTATTAGTAGTGAGGAGGAAGGTTCAGAAGAGGCCAGAAAGGCTACAATCAAGTAACTGGGGGAAAATTCCAGGCAAGAGATAATTGTAGCTTAGACTAAAGTTGTAATAATACAAAGATTATTGAAGTGAAATAGATTATATTTAGAGATAGAAATAAGAGTATATGATGTGCCCAGCTTTGGGTGATTTGGGATAGTGTTTTTCATTTATATAAGTCTAATAATATTTGAAATTTATTTAATATTCTGTATGCACATCTATATCATCTTAATACAGACAATACAATCTACGAAATTAACTTCAACAAAATGAATCATTATATTTACTTCTTTTTTCTTTTTTGTTTTTGAGTCAGAGTCTCACTCAGTTGCCCACACTGGCATGCAGTGGCAAGCTCATGGTTACACCAGCCTCGAACTTCTGGGCTCCTGCAATCCTTCAGCCTTCCAACTAGCTGGAACCACAGGCATATGCCACCATGCCTGGCTAATTTTTTGATTTATTGTAGAGATGAGATCTTACCAGGTTGCCCGTGGTGGTCTGGAACCCCTGGGCTCAGCAATCCTCTTGCTTCCACCTTCCAATGTACTGGAATTACAGTTGTGAGCCATCATGCCTAGTCAAATTATTATATTTCAATCTTATCCTTATTGGTCAACCAACTCTAAAATTAAACACCTAAAATGAATGATCCATTCTACCAATACTTTCCCATTTAATATCATTCAAAACTTCCAAAAATGACATGTTTCTTAATATTGTATCAAATATTGCATACTTATTTTTATTCACCAATTCCACAATCTTACCTTTCTATGTAGATACTAAGTATCATGCTTTGTGCATGCATTTTCTTGTCAGCCTTGGGATATTTCTAAAGACTCCTTTACTATCAAACAAGCATGCTCCCGTTACAACATTCACCTGACAGTTATTACCTCTTTATATAATTCTTACTTGAATTTGTCAGAGTACTAAGCATTCTTTCCTTTGCACTAATTCTGTATGTTTTAAATTCTTCGATTATACCTTGAATACATATGTATTTTATTTATGTGATTTCAAATTTTCCTCTGAAGAAAATAAACAACTTTGGGAGGCCAAGGTGAGGGGATTGCATGAGCCCACGGGTTCGAGACCAGTCTGGGAAACTTGGCGAGACATCATCTCTATAATAAATCAATAAAAAAAATTAGTCGACATGGTAGTGTGTGCCTGTAGTTCTGGCTACTTGGAAGGCTGAGGCGGAAGGATCGCCTGAGCTCAGGAGGTCAATGCTGGAGTGGCCATGAGCATGCCACTGCAATCCAGCCTGGGCGATGGAATGAAATGCCAACACAAAAACAAAAACAAAAACAAAAACAAAGAAATGAAAATAAAACAATAATGTCTTTTTTGTAAGTTTTTGGGATGTTTCTAGAAGATGTGTTTGTTAACAGTTAGATGCTCATTAATAGTTTAAACTTTCTGGAACCTAAAGAACATGCTATGTATTGGGGAAAAAATTAGTCTTTCATCGGGCAATATTTTAAAATGCAATATCTGAATCAAGGTTACCATATTCACCTTCAAGTTTTGTATAAATAAACAAGAATGCACATATTCTTAATGAGTTAATCTACCCTTTAGAATCTGATTACAATTTAATGAGATTAAATCACCCAATATTATGCATTAGTAGACACTGTTGTAAGTTTTCTAGAAATTCCAAGCTTGAAATAGTTAAAATTGTAAGAGCATAGTTGAACCCATCGACTTTCTTCTATATATTGACTTCACACTTACAGGAAATCAAGGCTTAATTACCATTCATGACTGATAACTCTGCTTCTGTTAGCTCTGAAAAAGTAACATAGGCTTTTATAATACGCAATAAAAATTAATCTAAACACATGTAATAAAATTTTCCTTGATTTCTCATTAGATTAGCACTCATTGAAAATGTTGAACTGAATGTGTGTGTGTGTGTGTGTGTGTGTGTGCACGTGTGTGTGTGCATGCTTGTGTAATTTTCTATCAAAAATATTAAGTGATTTTGAATGCCATGGATAAAATATAAAGGTAATAATTCAATGTCAATCTTGTAGACTTAAAAATATATAAGATAATAAAGAACTTCTGCATGTTTTCAATTCTATTCTATTCATATAATATGTTTTGAATGTTGATGCAGTTATAGTTATGTGGTACAATAGTATAAAGGATGGAATTTGATTTCACTATAGTTCCTCCCCTCTTAAACATTGGTGTAAAGAAATGCATGCTAAAGAAAACTTTCCAACAATTTTTCAGCCCCAAAATACTCACTCTGGGTCTCTCTACAAACTTACAAAAATCAATGCTCTAAAATTGGCACTTCTGTTTATATTGTCCCATAACCTTTAGAGTTGATTTAAAAGTCTAACTCCATACCATGTAGATTTATGGATTTCAACTCAAATCATTTTTATAGAGTAGGAAATAAGTTGCAAACATGGCTTTGCTGGTTTTGTTGATTTTTATTTCACATTTAACCTATCCCGTAACTGGATTGCATAGCTTACTTTTTTTAATGACAACTATGTACAAAGTGTTTTTTATCTTAAATTTACAAATTCTATAGACAAAATTAAACAATGGATCACTTGTTGGATCCATGCCCCTCTTCTTTATTTGCGAATTGTTTCTGCAGCACTGCTGAATGACTTGAGAATTAGGTCACATTTTAAATTCTGTCTTTGTAACCCATTACCATGTTTCAAATGCTCTCAGAATATGGGAAACTGAAATAATAATTATTCTAAAGTTGTAACATACCCATTAAAAGTGCTAATTATGGCCACAGTTGAGAATAGACAGTCATGCTTATTAATAGTTATTATGTATTTGAGGACTTTGTTTTGTTTGCTATAGCTTCTCAAATTTAGCTTGTGTTCAAGTCTACAAATATAAATTTTGTTTATGTTAAATGAATTGACTTGCTAAAAATTAAAAATAAAACACATTTTAAAACTCTTTTTATAATAATCTTATTTTTCCCTTACTCACTTTTCTGTATGGACAATGCATATAGAATTATAAGAGGATAATGATGGCCGGGCACAGTGTCTCACGCCTATAATCCCAGCATTTGGGAGGCCGAGGTAAAAGGATTGCCTGAGCTCATGTGTTTGAGACCCAACTGGGCAACTTGGGGAGACCTCATCTCTACAATAAATCAAGAAAAATTAGCTGGGCATGGCGGTTCATACCTGTAGTTGCAGCTACTAGGAGGGCTGAGGCAGGAGTATTGCCTGAGCCCAGCAGGTTGAGGCTGCAGTGGCCATGAGCATGCATTGCACTCCAGCCTGGGTGACAGAGTGAGACTCTAACAGAAAAAAAAAAAAGAGGATAATGATAGATAGTGAGTACTTTTTGTTATATTTTGTTTATCTCCTAAAATATATTCGTATATATGTGGCAATATTATGAAAGTTTTGCATAGTAAAAAAAGGACTTTAAACTTGTTATTTAAAACAAATTTTGTGGCGGTGCAGAGTGGCTCATACTGGAAATCTCAGCATATGGGAAGGCCTAGGCAAGAAGATACCTTAAGCCCAAGAGTTCCTTAGGCAACACAGTGAGACCTCTACTTTAGTAAAAATTTTTAAAATTAGCTAGATGTGATAGTGTGTACCTGCAGTCCCAGCTTATTTGAGAGACTGAGAGGGAAAGATCACCTGACTCTGGGAGGTCGAGGCTATGGTGAGCCATGACCATGATACTGCACTTCAGCCTGGGAAACAGTGAGACTCCAATTCAAAAATAAATAAATAAAAAGTATTGTTACTTTTTTGTAGAGATTACAAACAAAACTTTTTCAATATGTTATAGTCTGTTATGTTCTAATTTGTGATAAAATTTGATTTCCATTAACAAATAATGATGACATTAAAGAAACATTAAATGTTAAAAAGCAAACATTTTTATATGCCAACAAAAAGGACTTTGATATGATGCAGATTTAAAATTGGAGATAGTGTTAAAATATTTGTTTTAGGCTACACAGAAATTTTTCACATAATTCTCTTAACAACAAAAAGTTGGTCAATTATGTTAAAATATTGTGTGAAGATCTATTTCAGCAGTCATGACAATTTTTGCAATGTATATAGTTAGTACTTTGCAGCTCCTAGCTTATAGGACTATGGAATCTATCTTTTACTCATTTAGCAATGGAGTAATCAGTCAAAAGCAATAAATATGTAGTCAATTTCAGTAAGTCAACAATTTTCATGCAAATGGTGGTCACTTAACTCCTTAGACACTTGAATAGGAATACAGTTTAATTTATATTTTTACTTTGAATATAGAAGTTTCAACATAAATTTATATATTCAACTACATGTACCTTAATAAATTGTTATAAATATGGTAGACATATATCTTAATACTTGAAAGAGATGTACTTTAGAGTTACCACTTTTGATATTTCCTTCACTTTATAGTTGAGAAAACAATTGTATAACATTTAAAGTTTCATTGCTAAGAGTTATAATCAATCAATCACAGAATAAACATGGCCTTTTTAGGAATATGTATTCAAAGAAAACAATTATGAAAAAAAAGCAATCATAAAATAGCAATATTTGTTTCATGGCAGATATTCAAAATTTGTCTATAACTGGATCAATAAATGAATGATGCAGAAGTTCATGAAACTTGTAGATAAAACCATGAATAAATATTCATTATATTTGCTTATCTACTACTAATAAAAATAATTGACCATCAGATTAGAAAAAATTGGACATATACTATAAGTATAAAAAAAGACAAAGGATTTTTAATTGCTTTAAGAATTCTGCTTGTACTCATTTGTTGCATTAATGACAACTAGTCAAGGTGGACATTTAAATATTATGTACATTTGATGCAATCAGACAAGTAACATAAAAAAGAGTTATTAGAACGAGTTCCTTAAGATGTCTGCCTAGGTGTTAATTGGGAAAAGTCAGAAAGGCATTTTTGAGGTTCTTCTGTGCATAGAGGAAGAAAGGATGGAGACAAGAATTTGTTGAGGATTTGAACTGTCATCATGCTTCTGCACAGGTAACACCCAGCCTTAACACAATGGATTGATACTTTCACTGTCCTATGAGAAAATAAATGCTAGAGTTCTATCACAGGTGAGATAAGCCACTATATTTAATAAATCAAGGTCAAACAAAAATATATTTCACATACTTACACACTAAAAAATAACCTTAAATATTCAAAAAGTCATGAAGTATTAAAAAGGTAAAATAAAGAGTAAATCTTAATTGACATGGATTTTATTGATTAGTAGAAACAATAATAATAATATATTAATCACATACATACAATCAAGATACACAATAGCACTAGCATATAAATCAGAAGGAAGTAATAGTTTCTAAACTTCTTTTACAGTTTCCATGAAGATAAAAGTACCAACCTATAATCGATTTTGAAAAGTCAGGTTTACAATTATCATCTCTAAATTAGAAGTTAAAAGAATAGTAAAAATTGTGAAACTCGAGATAAAAAAGAAGAAATGAAAAATTAAAATGCTCACCTCTTCGAAAATAAAAAGAAGACAAAAAATGATTATGAAGCAGATTAAAAAAAGTAAAGAATTTAACATATTTTAAAGTCACATTTTAGTACTTTGCTAAATGCAAATGAACCAGATTTCCTGGTTAAAGGAAAACAAAAACAGCATTTTCAATCTGATTATACACACTCACAAAAGACAATGGAATGATATATTTAGAGTGTTGAAAGAGAAAAAAGGTCTATCAGCCAAGCCTACTATATTCAGCATAACTATGCTCTAAAAATGAGGGAGAGATTAAGACATTCTCTGATAACCAAAAACTGAGTGAGTTTATTACTATTATAGGACATGCCTTATCCCTCCAAAAAAAATTCTAATAGGATCTTTCATTATGAAATGAAAGAATACTGGACAGCAAAATAAAAATATAAGAAAAAAGGGCAACCCCCTCAGGTCCCCTCCCACTGTGGGAGTTTTTCTGTTCTCTTAATAAATCCTGCTTTCATTTTTTAAAAAAAGTATAAGAAAACAAAATTCTCCAGTGAAGGTAAAATATAGACAAATCTTAAACTTATAGTTTTATAATTTTGGTTTATAGCTTAACTTTTAACACTTTTAAAGAATTTAAAAACAAAAGTATAGCTGAATGTGGTGCTTGACACCTGTAATCCCAGCATATTAGGAGGTGGAGGCAAGAGGATTATCTGAACCCAGGGGTTAGATACCATCCTGGGCAACATGGAGAAACCTCATTTCTACATTAAATCAAAAAAATTATCTAGGCATGGTGGTGTGTCCCTGTAGTTCCAGATACTTGGAAAGCTGAGGTGGAAGGATCACCTTAGCCTAGCAGTGAACATGCCACTTCACTCCAGCATGGGCAACAGAGTGAAATTCCAACTGAATAAATACATTAATAGTATAAAAATAAGTATAAATCTATATTAACGGTACAAAATATGTAAAGATGTAATTTGTGACATTAGTAGCATAAAGTGGGAGGGCAAAGCTAAAAGAAGTAGATTTTTTCCTTCAATTGAAATTATGCTACCAGTTTACAATAGATTGTTATAATTTTATAATTTGAGATTGTTACATTTTAGAATATTTTATGTAATCCCATGATAACTACAAATTAAATATCTATAGAATACACACAAAAGGAAATGAGGAAAATAAAAATTTTACAGTACAAAAATAATCAACTGAAAGGAAGCAGATGGTAAAGGAAAAGTAGAGAGACAAAAAAAGCTCTAAGACATAAAGAAAAGAGCTAATAAAATAAAAATAGTAAGCCTAACTTTATCGCAACAATTTTTTATGTAAATTAATTAAAATGCCAATCAAAGGTACACATTTACAGAATGTACAAAAAAACTAACTGTATGCTGACTATAACCAACTCACTTTATATTCGAAGATACAATGTATTGAAAAGGGGATTTATAAAAATATGTCATCTGGGAAGTTGGGAAGATGGCGGCCGAGCCAATCAGATTATGAGAATCCCAATGTGAGTGAGTGAGTGTGTGAGAAATGTTGTGTATGTGCTGGTGATTGAGTGAGCATGTGAGTGACTGACAGAGTGAGGTCTAGGGAGCTAGCGGCCAGGGATCTCACAGTGCAGCAGCTGGTGCCACAGCCACTCAACTTGGATGCTATAGCATTTCCTGTCTGGCAGAAGCCAAGCATCATTTTTTTTAAATCAACAAAACCCTTCTTGGGATTAAATGATGGGAGAGACTGACTAAGTGGAACTCTTGAGCAAGTGGCCAGATCCCTCCTGGTGCAACAGCTGATGCTGCAACTTCTCTGCTTCGTCTCCGACACTTCCCAGGTAGCAGAAGCAGAGAGTCATTTTTTTAAATGGACAAAAGTATTCCTGTGAAGAAGCAGCAGGGAGAAACTACCACACCAGGCTCTGCCTTACCCCTGCAGCAGGAGAGACTGCCAGCTCCAGGCTTTGCCCAACCACTTCAGTGCCTGTCCAGGCACTGGCAGCAGGACCTGTGGAGGGAGTCCAGAGATACAGTCCATAGGAGTGAATGGAGTAGACAAGAGAGGCACCCTGACACTATCTCGACTTGCTCACCATGGAGCAACAGACCTGATCTCTGTGACTGGCGGATCAACTACTCAAGGGTTGATTGTGACCCAGAGGGAATATCCTGAAAGCACAAACTTTGGAGGGACCTGACGAGTGCTGAGTCCCAGGCGCCCCACCTCCTACCCTGTTCCAGCTGTGCGACAAAGGGTGTGGCCAGAAAATGATGAAGAAGAACTCCAAAGAGATAAGTGGTGAGTCCAGGACTGACCCAAACCCCCTCCTCCCCAGCAATCCTATGAATGTCAGATCCGCACAGCTGGGTTATGACTGAGGGAGACAAACCTAGGTGGAGCCTGGATGTCAGTCACAATAGGAGAACCCCATATTAGCATAGGCCTGGCTGGGGCAACTCCCCCCCCCCCCACAAGAATATAACTGAGGAAGAGACAATCCCATGCCTATCACCAGAGGAGATCTCCCAGGCCATACAAGAGCAGGAGGGGAGGACTGCAGCCCCACCCACCTCCAATGCCCTTCCTGCTTTGGAAAGAGGTGACTCTGCAGGAGAGATCTGATTAGAGGAACAATTACAGAATCTGCTACAAGAGGGCAATTTAAAAAAAATTTTTAAATTAAAAAAAAATTTTTTGACTGTGTGTTTGTTCATTTATTTTTTAAATGTTTCTCCTTTGTGCATGAATGTGTATGTGAAGGTTTGATCAGCTCCCCCCCAAATATTTTTCTCTTCTTTTTTTGTTTCTTCTGTTATTAGTCATTTTCTGTTTATATGTGTATGTGAATATTTACATGTTCATCTTTCAATTTTGTGGTTGCTGTTGGTTTATTTTTGTTCTTTTGTCTTTCTGGGTTTTTTTATTTTCATTTTTTTGTAATTTAAGGTGTGTGTTAATACAATTGTGACAGTCTGACCTGAATTCCATTTCCCCCACCCCTCTGGTCTTTCTGTTTTTCTTCTCTATTCACTATATGCCAGGCATGTGTATGTGTTTAGTTTTCTTGGTTTTGTTGATGTTTGTTTTGTTTCACGTTGTTGTTATTCCTGCTGTTTGTTAGTTCATCTATTTTAAAAATATTTTTCCTTTGTGCATGTGAGGGTTTGATTTGCATCCCCTATTTTCTCCTTTTTTTTTTCTTTTTCTGTTTCTTCTTTTGTTTGTTGTTTTCTGTTTATGTGTGTATGTGAATAATTGGGTGCTCATCTTTTATTTTGTTGTTGTTGGTTTGTTTTGTTCTTTTGTTCTTCTGTTTATTTTTATTTTATTATATTTTATTTTTTAGTTAAAAGTGTGTCAATATATGTGTGAGGAATCAATCTGAATTCCTTTTTTTTTCTTTTTCCTGGTCTTTCTGTTTTTCTTCTCCATTCATTTTGTGCTAGGTGTGTGTGTGTGTGTGTGTGTGTGTGTGTGTGTAGTTTTCTTGGTTTTTGTGGTTGCTCTTGTTTGTTTTGTTTGCCTTTGTTGTTATTTCAGTTTGTTTTTTGGTGTGTGTGTGTGTGTCTGTTTGTGTGTGTTCAACTGTTTTTTGCTTTGGTTTCTGCTTTGATTGTTCTTTTTTTTTTAATTCTTGTCCATCTTATGTTATTCCATTTTTCTCTGTGCTCCTCAATGCTGTCACTGTATCTCAGACTCAGGGGTACACACATGTACCCATTGCATTGTCATATATGTTAGTGGTAGGAAGTGGGTCTCAGGGAACTCATACCACAATCAGTGAACACTATAATTTGCAAGTTTTCTTAATCCTAACTCCTCATCCCCTACTTATTCAACTTTCAAAACTATAAGAGAGCAAAGCTTCCCACTCACCATCCAATTTGAACATAGAACAAATCCAGAGCCCAGATCAGGGAAGAATAGAAGGCTGGGTCAACATTACAAGAGAAAGCCTCTTCCACTAACATGGTATAACAGAAATAAAGAGAAAAAACAAGAGATCTGTCACAAAGGAGGAAAAATTAAAGGAAGATCACAGGTAATTTCAAGTGTAACTAAGAGAAAACTCCTGAAAAAAATCAGAACTTGGAGCCCTGTTGGGAGTTGGCCATGGAGGCCCACTGAGCATTAGGGATCAGGGAGGGCTGTGGACCCCAAGACCACTAGGATGTGTTCGGGAGATGTTGACCCCATTCCCTCTCTCTTTTTCCACTTGGCACTGCAACCAGGAAAGGCTCCTGCTGACTCTAACAGAAACTCTGAGACCAGAACATACACAGCTAAACTTGAGAGTCTATTGTTTCCATTTTCCACAGTTTATGGTTTTTGCTTTTAAACTATTTAAGTTTAACTTTGAGTCACATTGAGGAACCTTAGTGCAAGTCACAGGTTCTCTTGATGTCATTTTAGAAATTTATAGATATCGGTTTTAGAAAATAGTTTATATAGATTAAAGAAAATTTAAGAAACCATTTTGTTATAGAAGTGGTTAATTCAGTTTGATTCGGGGGGCCAGTGAAGTTTGAATTAGGGTTGCTGGTGCTAGGAGATTGTAACTATAGCAGCAACTGTTTTATAGAGACTAGTTTGAATTAGCATAGAATAGTAAAAGGTAATATATCATTATGTTGTTTCAGATGTAAGCATTGAATGATGTTATGTAGCTGTAAACAATTTAGGGTATGTAGAAACTGGATAAGAAACAAAAAGACAGTTTGTGGTTGTTCTTTCTTGTGTTCTTCCTCATGTTTAAAAAATGCATCTGCCTGAGAGTGGGGGGTGTCCTGTGTGCACCTGGACCTGTTCATGTGAAAGGCACATGCTACCTTTTGTGTAACCATAGCAGCAGGAGTTCCCATGATGATAACTTTGTAGAGTTTGGGAATAAAAGCCCTGAGACAACACTCAATAAACAGCTTCTGCTTAATTCTAAGCAGAAGTCCAGTCCCTTTCTTTCTCTTTAGTTTCTTTTCTCATGTGAGTTGCCAACGCTGCCACACTGCCCCACACTGCCAGAGACCTCCAGCCCTTGCCAGAGTGGGACTCCTGCAAGTGGCACCCAACATGGGACCCTGGAAAGTAAACTTTATTCTCTTTTCAGGATGGCTAGAATCTTACCCAGGGTTCTGCAGACCCCTCTGTAGAGACAAGCAAAGCAAGGACAGGTAAGCATAGTTTTTTGTGATGGCAGAGCCGTGACACAATCATGGGCCAGAGCGAATCAAAGGAACAAAAAAATGTTCATCTAATGAATACTTTGTCTAAACGTGGAACTAAGGTTTCTTCTAATATTCTAGCCTGCTTTTTGCATTTTGTGTGGGAACAATGTCCGTGGTTTCCCGATGAAGGTACGGTAAACCTAGATACCTGGGTCAAAGTTGGGGAAAAGTTACAACTGCACTATTCACAGCATGGCCCTGCAAAGGTGCCACCTGATGCTTTTGCTTTGTGGAATTTAATTAAAGATGCTTTAAATCCACAACATGATTATGAGACATTTCCTTCCCAAAAGGCCGCTAATGATGATGAAGAAGAAATTTTTGCCGCTGCTTCAGCACCTGCTTTACATGATGACAAGCTATTTTCACAAAATAAGGCTGAGCTGGAGGATGAAATGGTAAAATAACATGAACGGAAATATCCAAATAATGTTACTGTACCTGTTTCTAAGGTTTTTCTTTAAAAGTTGAGAATTCTGAAATAAAGCCTTGACGTAGTTACACTTTTCCTTTTCTAAAGGAATGCTGGGAGCTCAAGCAGTAATAAGCAAAAATATATAAGTAATATATGTAAAATAAATAATATAAGGAATATTAAGCTATATACATATAAACAATATAAGCAATATGTAAGTAATATAAACAAAAGTATATAAGAAATAAGCAAAAGAATATCTTAATACAGTCTTGCTTTAACTGTGGTCAAGTCAGACAAATTTGCAAAAACTATCTGGCTAAGCAACGTATGGCTAGTTTACAAGGCACACCATTGCCACTTACTGGGGCTACTTGACCAAAAACACTGTGTCCTAATTGTCAAAAAGGCTATCATTGGACAAAAGAGTGTCAGTCTAAATTTCACAAGAATGGCACTCCCTTAATTCCACAACAAGCCATCTTGGTTCAGGGAAACTTCCAGAGGGGCCAGCCTCGGCCCCAAATAACAATAGGGGCAGCCTCTGCCATGAACCCGTTCATTCTTTTTGTTCCATTGCAGAGCCCATCTGAGCCACCCCAGGGAGCGCAGGACTGAACCTCTGTTCTTCCACCACAACAATATTAACTCTGGATGTTCCTGTAACCCCAATTCCTACAGGAGTAAAGGGCCCTCTCCTAGAAGGAATAGTGGGAGTAATATTAGGCAGAAGCTCCTTGTCTTTGCAAGGAATTTCCATTATTCCTGGAGTGGTGGATTCAGATTACACAGGGGAAATCCAGGTGCTTGTCACTCCCCCTAATAAAACTGTATAGTTTAACAAGGTGAGAGAAGAGCCCAGTTACTGCTTCTGCCTCATCATAAAGTAGGTAAAACTTTAACTAACCTGCCTAGTGGTGACTCTGGATTTGGTTCTAGCAATGTTGCTTTTTGGGTTCAGGAGGTTACTAATTCCAGACCTCTAAAAGATTTATATATACAAGGAGTTAAAAATTAAAGGTTTGTTAGACACCAGAGCCTATGTTTCCTGTATTGCCGGGAAGGATTGGCCTGCTTCCTGACTGACTCAAATGACTCCTTCAGGACTTATAGGCATCGTCGGGCAACCTCAGTGGCTAAAAGTTCTCAAATTTTAAATTAGACAGACAATGAGATTTCAGGAACTTTCTGCCCATATGTTATTCCATCTATCCCCTTTACATTATGGGGTAGAGACATTCTTGCTTAAATGGGCATGATTTTATATAGCCCTAATGACAAAGTTTCAGCACAAATGCTCCAGATGGGCTATGATCCCTTTAAGGGAGTTGGCAAAGACAGACAGATAATGCAGGAACCTGTCCAAGTTAAAGAAAAGACAAATCAAGCTGGCATTGGCTATTCAAATTAATCCTAGGGGTCATTGTTCCTGAAACCGCTGACCATATTACCTGGAAAGATGACAAACCAGTTTGGGTGGAACAATGACCCATGCCCTTTAAGAAACTTAAGGCAGATGAAGAACTAGTTCTGAAACAATTAAAGGCAGGTCATATAGAGCCTTCTACTAGCCCTTGGAACACTCCCATTTTTGTCATTAAGAAAAAATCTGGTAAATGGAGACTTTTACAGGATTTAAGAGCTATTAATGCTACTATGGAAGCCATGGGAGCATTGCAGCCTGGGTTGCCATCCCCAGCCGCTATACCTGTTAACTTTAATATTATAGTCATTGATTTAAAGGATTGTTTCTTTCCTATACCTTTAAGCCCAGAGGATTGTAAACAATTTACATTCAGTTTACACTCTGAGAATTTAAAGCAACCATTTCAAAGATTTCAATGGAAAGTCCTGTCACAAGGAATGAAAAACAGCCCCACCTTGTGCCAAAAGTATGTGGATGCAGCCTTGCAAGGTATTAGAAGCCAATATCCTAATCTCTATTTAATCCATTATATGGATGATATTTTACTGGCTCATAAGAATCATGCCCTTTTACATAGTATTCTTAATGAAACTGTGACTGCTTTAACTAATTTTGGTCAGAAAATTTCCCCCGAAAAAATTCAAACCAATCTGCCTTTCACATATCTTGGCTGTGTATTAAATACACAGACAGTAAGTCACCAACATTTACAATTACAAAAAGACCACTTGGTGACATTAAATGATTTCTAAAAGTTTCTGGGGAATATGAATTGGATTAGACTTTATTTGCATATTACCACAGCAGACTTAAAACCTTTGTTCAATATTTTACAGGGGGATTCTTCTCCAAATTCTAAGAGAATTCTCACATCAGAGGCCAAGGAAGCCTTGTCCCTTGTGGAAAAGACTATTGAGTCTCAAAAGGTTAAAAGAGTAGATTACTGCCTGCCTTGGGACTTAATTATTCTGGCCACTCTCCATACTCCCACAGAATGTCTGTGGCAAGAAGGACCAGTGGAATGACTCCATCTACCAGTATCATCTAAGAAAATATTGGCTTCTTACTCTTACTTAGTAGCCTTACTTATAACCAAAGTGAGGCATAGAGTTGCTGAATTATTTGGACATGATGTAAACAATATAATTGTTCTTTATAACAAGTTTCAATTTCAAACTTTGTTATGATTGGCAAGTAGCATTAACTGATTATAGGGAAGCTGCTTTATTTTGTGCTCAATGCAGACATGCTATTAATAATAATTTTTCTTATGAAGGACACTCTTACTCACCTCCCATTTGCTTTTATGATAATTCAGCCTTTTATAATTATAAAGCTTCTTGTTTGATGTCTTCTCTCAAGTTTTTAACCACTGACAGTCCAACTCAGAGCAATAAAGAAGATTAGTGGATTGAAATGCTGAAGTCTGGAGGAGTTGATCCCAGTTTAGCCACAAGAACTTTGCTACCATCTAGTATACCCATCTGCTCTCCTAATAACACCGAGAAGGACTCGTTGCTCATCCAGCAAGACAGTGGGTATCCAAAGTGGAGAGAGTGCATTTATGAATCTAAAGTGGACTATTCCATATATAGTTGACTGGGGTCTAAATGTATGACCCGACTCAACTACTTCCACTCCATCCCCCACTAGGTGGCATATTAATGGATGGGTACCCCCGATATTAACAACTATTATTGGGAATAAACAAATTGTTCAACCTTACTTATGGAGGGCCCTTGCTACCCTGAAACCCATTGTTTTAGCCCAACCATGTGAGAAATTTCATATCTATAAAATAAGAGCTTGCTTACAATCCCCTTATGTTTTTCTTGTATGGGATGAATATCACACTGTAAAAATTAATCACCGCAATGGTGTGTATTCAATATCTTGTCAAAACTGTATTCTCACAAATTGTTTAACTTATGCTTATTATGAAGGTTTTCTCATTCTTAAACAACTCCCATACTCAATGGTTCCAGTACAGCTGTCATCTTGCTGGTATGATAAATATGGTCTACAGATGTTGTATGAGGTTAACTCTCTTTTGGAGAAAAGACAAAAAAGATCTCTAGTTACTTTTATCTTGTTAATTAGAGCCATAATAGTTATTGCTACTTCAGTAACAGTTTCAGCTGTGGCTCTAGCTCAGGGAGTTCACACAGCTACTTTTGCTGATCAGTTATCTAAGCATGTGTCTATAGTCTTAGCTACCCAAGAGATTATTGATCAGAAGCTAGAGAACAGAGTTAATGCTTTGGAAGAAGCAGTTCTAGCTGCAGGACAAGAATTTGTGATCTTAAAAATTAGATTGGCTCTTTGATGTTACTCTGAGTTTAAATGGCCTTGCCTCACTTCTTTAGAAGTAAATTAATCTGTTCACACATGGGACAAGGTTAAAAATCATATTCTTGGAGTTTGGAATCATTCAGACTTGATTATAGACCTTACTAAATTGCATCAGGAAATCCTAGATATGATGGTTGCTGAAAAGCAATTCTGGTCTACTGAATTAGCCCTTTCTATATTTAATAATTTTTCTTCATTCATTGATCAAAAGTGGTTGATGTCTATATTTGTTAATGTTGGAATTTGTGGACCAGTGATTCTTTTGTTGCTGTGTCTACTTCCTATCATCTTCAGAGTGGTAAAGAAGAACATATCTCAGCTCCACATGGAGTTCCATGGTTTCATGCTTAAAAATAAAAAAGGGGGAGATGTTGGGAGCCGGCCATGGAGGCCCACTGAGTGTTAGGGATCAGTGAGGGCTGTGGACCCTGAGGCCACTAGGATGCATTTGGGAGATGTTGACCCCATTCCCTCCCTCCTTTTCCACTTGGCACTGCAACCAGGAAAGGTTCCTGCTGGCTCTAACAGAAAACTCTGATACCAGAATGTACACAGCTAAACTTGGGAGTCTATTGTTCCCATTTTCCATGGTTTATTGTTTTTGCTTTTAAACTATTTAAATTTAACTTTGAGTCACCTTGAAGAACCTTAGTGCAAGTCACAGGTTCTCTTGATGTCATTCTAGAAATTTATAGATATAGGTTTTAGAAAATAGTTTGTATAGATTAAAGAAAATTTAAGAAATCATTTTGTTATAGAAGTGTGGTTAGTTCAATTTGATTCAGGGAGGCCAGTGAAGTTTGAATTAGGGCTGCTGGTGCTAGGAGATTGTAACTATAGCAGCAACTATTTTATAGAGACTAGTTTGAATTAGCATAGAATAGTAGAATGTAATATATCATTATGTTGGTTTCAGGTGTAAGCATTGAATGATGTTATGTAACTGGAAACAATTTAGGGTACATAGAAACTGGATGAGAAACAAAAAGACAATTTGTGGTTGTTTTTTCTCATGTTCTTCCTCATGTCTAAGAAATACATCTGCTTGAGAGTGGGGGGGTGTCCTGTGTGCACCTGGACCTGTTCATGTGAAAGGTACATGCTACCTTTTGTGTAACCATAGCAGCAGGAGTTTCCGTGATGATAATTTTGCAGAGTTCAGGGATAAAAGCCCTGGGATAATGCTCGAAAAATGGCTTCTACTTAATTCTAAGCAGGAGTCCAGTCCCTTTCTTTCTCTTTAGCTTCTTTTCTCTAGTGAGTCACCGATGCCGCCACACCACCAGAGACCCCTGACCCTTGCAGGAGCTGGACTCCTGCAGAGTCCCAACAATGGATGCCACCAACAACTGTTCCCAGAATATGATGAAAAGGGAATGGATGAAAAGAGTAAGTAAGACTCAAGAAAGACAAGATGCAACACTGAAAAAACTTTTAACAGTGATTTTGGCAATTAAAAACTTTATCCAGGAAACAAATAACAACATGACAAGCATGGAAAGCAGAATTAATCTAGTTGAAGAAAAAAATCTCATAATTTTAAGATCAGAATATGTAATCAATAAAAAAAAAAAACATAGAAAGGAAACTCATAAAAAAAATCAAACTCCAAAAGAGATGTGTGATTATATCAAGAGGTCAATCCTACTCCGGGTTGGTATCCCAGAAGAAGCAAGGGAAATGGAAAGCAACTTGGAGCAAGTATTCCAGGAGGTAATCCAAGAAAACTTACCCCATCTTACCAGAGATGTGACCAGTGAAACAAGAGATACAGAGAACCCCCAAAAGACATCAAATGAGAAGACCAACCCTAGACACATAGTAATTTACCTACACTAAGTAGGCACAAAAGAAAAATCATAAAGGCAGCAAGAGAGAAAGGTCAGACTACCTACTGGGAAAACAAATCAGAATAGCTGCAGACTTATCAGCAGAAACACTACAAGCAAGAAAGGACTGGAGTCCAATATTCAAAGTACTCATAGATACAATTTCAACCAAGAATTTCCTCCCTAGTCAAGCTCAGCTTCATCAGTGATGGAGAATAAAATACTTCCCAGGAATTCATTCCCTAAGAGATTATGCCACTTCCAGGTCATCTCTACAGGAGACAGTTAAAAAGGTATTAAGCACAGAAGAAAGGAAAAAAAAATGACCACACACTTCTCAAGAGAACAGCAGAGTACAGAATTAACAAAGAATACCGCCCTACAAGAATCTTGAAAACACAAGCATACATAAACCCCAAAACCAAAAGAACAAGCAAAGAAAAAATGTTATAACAGCCTCATGACAGGGATAAACAATTACATTTCAATAATCAGCCTGAATATGAATGGACTAAATACACCACTGAAAAGACACAGAGTGCCAAACTGGATAAGAAACCATGATCCAATTATTTGCTGCATCCAGGAAACTCATTTCACCAAAGGTACACAAACCCAAAGTTAAAGGATGGAAAATGAGTTTTCAGTCAAATGAATCACAGAAGAAGATTTTAATATCAGATAAGTTTTTAAGCTTTCAAAAATTTAAAAAGATACAAAAGAGCACTACATAATGATAAAAGATTCAATCCATCAGAAACAAATATCTATCCTAAACATATATGCATCCAAAACAAGAGCACAAGCATTTATAAAGCAACTACTAAGCACAAGGAAAAAAAAAATTATTGACCCTAACACTGTTATAGCAGGGAACTTAAACCCCACTAACAGTCTTAGATAGATCATCATTGAGGCAAAAAAACAACAAGGAGACCTGGAACCTAAACTTGACATACCACCAAATGGACTTAATAGATACCTACAGATTATTCCACCCAACAACCACAGAGTATGCATTCTATTCACCACCACATGGAACATACTCCAAGATTGATCACATCCTTGGCCATAAATCAAGCTTAAACAGAAGCCATAAGGTGGAAATATTGCCGTGTACCTTCTCAGATGACAGTGGAATAAAAATAAATAAAATAAAATAAAATAAATTTTGCCAACAAAATTTCCCCCAAACCAACAAAGACATGGACACTAAATAGCATAAGTCTGAACAACTACTGGGTCAACACTGAAACTAAAGCAGAAATTAAAAGATTCCTGGAAACAAATGAAAATGAAGAAACATCTTACCAAAACCTCTGGGGTGCCATGAAAGAAATTCGTGAGGGGAATTTATATCTCTATGAGCACATATCAAGAAAATGGAAAGATCACAAGTGGAAAGTCTAATAAATTACCAAAGGGAGCTGGGAAGAGAAAACCACCAAAACTTTGACTTTAGCAGTAGAATCCAAATCACCAAAATAAAAGTCCAAATATGGAACATAGAAGAAAAAAATATCATAGAAAACATCGATGGAACATAAAGCTGGTACTTGAATGAGTTAACAGAACTGATGGGCCCCTAGCCAGAATGACCAAGAAAAAGAGAGAAAAAGCCCAAATAAACACAATCAGGAATGCAAAAGATCCAATCACCACAAAGAAATACAAAAGATCATCAGAGATTACTATGTACACCTGTATAGAAACAAACTTGTTAGCCTACATGAAGTGGAGGACTTTCTGACATCACACAACCTCACCAAGTTGAAACAAGAAGACATTGAGACACTAATTAGACTGATAACAACCCAGAAAATTGACTCTGTCATACAAAAATTACCTACAAAAAAAAAGCCCTGGACTGAATGACTTTCCAGCAGGATTCTACAAAATGTATAAGGAGGAGCTGATACTAATCCTATTGAAAGTATTCCAGGTAATTGAGAAAGATGGAATTCTCACCTAATCATTTAATAAAGCTAACATCACACTGATATCCAAACTGGGTAAAGAGTCAACAAAAAAAGAGAAGTTCATTATGTACATGGATGCAAAAATCTTCAACAAGACTCTAGCAAGTTGGATGGAAAAACACATCTCAAAAATTATCCACCATGACCAAGTAGACTTCATCCCTAGGATACAGAACTGGTTCTACATTCACAAGACCATAAATGTCATTAAATACTTCAACAGATATAAAAACAAGGACTACATGACTGTCTTATTAGATGCAGAAAAAGTTTTTGATAAAATCCAGCATCGCTTCTGGATAAAAACCCTCAAACACCTAGGTATAGAAAGAACATACCTCAAAATAGTAAGTGCCATCTATGATAAACTCACAGGTAAGAAATTGCTAAATGGACAGTAACTGGAAACATTTCCTCTGAAAACTGGAACAAGACAAGTCTGCCCACACTAACCCCTTTTGTTCAACATTGTATTTGAAATCCTAGCTAGGACAATTAGACAAGATAAGGAAATCAGGGGTATCCAAATAGGAAAAGAGAAAGTCAAGGTATCCCTCTTTGCCAATGATATGATCCTATACCTTGAAAATCCAAAATAATCTGTCAAAAGCCTGCTTGCACTAATAAAGGATATTTTTTGTAAAGGGTAAAAAATAAGTGTGCAAAAGACAGCTGCAAACCTATACACCAAGAAGTAGCAGGCACAGACCCAAATAAAAAGCACAATCCTATTCACAATACCCACAAATAAAATAAAATACTTTGGCACCTTCCTAACCAGAGAAGTGGAAGACTTATACAATGAGACTACAAAATACTGCTCAAAGAAATCCAAGAAGGCACAAACAAATGGAAAAATATTTTATGCACATGGATGGTAAGAACCAACATAGTTAAAATGTTCATTGACCAAAGGCAATCAACAGATTCAACACAATACCCATTAAATTACCAACATCATTCTTCTCATACCCGGAAATGGCAATACAGTAATTCATATGGAAACATAATCGACCATGAATAGCCAATACATTTCTTGGTAAAAGAAACAAAACAAGAGGCATCATACTTCTAGATTTCAAATTTTACTGTACGCTACAGTAATCAAATAGCCTGGTACTGGTACAAGAATAGGCATATAGACCAATGGAATAGGAAAGAGATTTCAGAAGCAAAGCCTAATTTTTCAGTCAAGTCATCTTTGATAAAGTCTCAGCAGCAACCACCTGGGAGAGGAGAATCTATTCAGTAAATGGTGCTGGGAAAACTGGCTGTTCACATGCAAAAGATTGAAGCAGGACCCCTACCTATCACCATACACAAAAATTTACTCTAAATGGATCAAAGTCATGAACATAAAGCCTGAAACTATAAGAATCTTAGAAAATGCAGGACACATCCTAATGGATATTGAAACTGGTAACCAATTCCTGATCAGAACCCTAAGTGCCCTTTCCATAAGAAATAAGATAGACAAGTGGGACCTCATCAAACTAGCTTCTGCAAAGCAATAGAAACCATCAAAAGAGCAGGGAGATGTCTCACAGAATGGGAAAAAAAAATATTTGCCATCTGTATACCTGGCAAAGGTCTAACATCTAGAATCTACAAGGAACTTAGACGTGCTGACAGGAAAAAAAATAAGCAGCCCCATTAAAAAGTGGGCAAAATATATGAATAGACACTTCTAAAAAGAAGATATATTGGCAACCAACAGACACATGGAAAAGTGCTCAGCCTCACTCATCATCAGAGAAAGGCAAATTGAAACCATATTGAGATACCACGTAATCCCAGTAAGAATGGACATCACTCATAAAACAAACAATAACAGATGCTGTTGAGGATGCAGAGAAAAGGGAACGCTTCTACACTGCTGGTAGGAAGGCAAAAGAGTGCATCCTCTCTAGAAGACAGTGTGGTGATTTCTAAAAGAACTAGAAATTGATCTTCTGTGTAACCCAGCAGTTCCCCTCTTGGGAATATACCATAGGAACTCAAATCATTTTACAAAAAAGATACCTGCACATGAATGTTTTTTGCAGCTCTACTCACAATAGCAAAAATGTGGAACCAACCATGTTGCCCATTGAAGCTGGACTGGAAAAAACAAATGTGGTATATACACACAATGAAATATTATGCAGCCATAAAAAAGGACAAATGTATGACCTTCACAATAACGTGGATGGATTAGAGTAGATCATACTCAGTGATCTATCACAGAAACAAAGAATGGCATTCCATGTGTTCTCACTAATAAGCGGACCTTGAACAATTATCATAATAGTATAAGAAAGGGATTGGCAGGAGTGGTGAACTGCCAGGGGAAGAGGGATGAGATTGGCAGTTGTGGGAAACTGCAAGGGGTTGGAGGGGGATACCTCATCAACAAGGGTACTTGTATAGTCAACATTTTTATATCTAACCCTGAATTGTACCCAACATCTTTAAAATAAAAATTAAAAAAAGACCTTCCATGCAAAGTGTAACCAAAAGAACACAGTTGTGGATATACTAGAGAATATCAAGGAAATCAAGAATTAATTCTTCAAAAAAGATGAACAAATTGAAAAATATTTTGCTAGATTGACTAAAGAAGAAATATAAAAGAGTGAAGACTCAACTAAATTATACCACACATCTTTAGCTCTCCAAGATCACACTCTGTGAAATTCTTTTTTCCACAAATATATGTGGCTAGAGAGTTATCGAAGTGTCTTATTGGTTGGCAAGAAAATAGACTAGATAGGTTTGATATTTGATCTTCTGTTGAAAGTTTAAAAATAGTATTAGCCGGGCTCGGTGGCTCAGCCTGTAATCCCGCGCCTTTGGGAGGCTGAGGTGAGTGGATTGCCTGAGCCCGCGGGTTTGAGGCCCGTCTGGGCAGCGAGACCTCATCTCTACAATAAATCAAAAAATCAGCTGGGTGTGGTGGCGCATGCCTGTAATTCCGGCTACTCGGAAGGCTGAGGCGGAAGGATCGCCGGAGCCCAGCAGGTCGAGGCTGCGGTGGCCGGAAGCGGCCACTGCATTCCAGTCTGGGCGACAGAGTGAGACTCCAACTCAAAAAAAAATAAAATAAAATAAAAATAAAAATAGTATTAATTATGCCAGCAATATTAATAAGTTTTGGAGGCAGATTGAGACTCTTAAAGTAACAAATCGTGCACTATTTTATTTTATTTGTTTTTTATTTTTTATTTTATTTTGAGTTGGAGTCTCACTCTGTTCCCCAGGCTGGAATGCAGTGACCACTCCCGGCCACCGCAGCCTCGACCTGCTGCGCTCCGGCGATCCTTCCGCCTCAGCCTTCTGAGTAACTGGAACTACAGGCGCGCGCTACCACACCCGGCTAATTTTTTGATTTATTGTAGAGATGAGGTCCCGCCAAGTTTCCCAGGCAGGTCTCGAACCCATGGGGTCAGGCAATTCACTCACCTCAGCCTCCCAAGGTGCGGGATTACAGGCTGAGTCACCGAGCCTGGCAATTTATTTTAAAATTTATTATTCTTTAGGTTATATTGCCTTATATTCTGTCAATTTTTTATATTAATCCAGTAAGTACAGTTAAGTATACATTCACATTTCTTAAAAATAGTTTTGTACATTTAAAGATAACATGCTTTGAAGCATATCATTGATGTAAAAATAGTTTAGTGATGAATTAATATGAATGTATAGACTAATCTGAAATCTATGTCTGTATGTCCACATAGATCTATGTCTACATTAATGTATCCTTGTCACATGATTTCTACATTCTATCTAATTTTCTTGCTTTTATAATTCATGATTTTGCTCCACATTTTTTGAAAATTGTCTAAGTAGAAATAACAGTACTTATATTTTGGTCTAATTCTGGTAGGCCTGTGTTTTATTATAAAATATCTTAAATATAAAAATATCTTGACAATGTCATTCTTCATATATACTGCTATATTTACATTTTCAAAGATAATTAAGGTATTTTTTATCTTTTGGTTAAAGAAATTTTCTGAAATTTAATCAATCTTAATTACCACAATGTTTTAAATTCATCATTTTAAACAAGTGACATTACATTTAATTTTATTACTGTTTTGCTAGCAACACAAATTTTGCTGTATTTAAGTTAAGATTAGAGTACTTTTGTCGTAGGTTCACATTTCTAATTGTGTTTTTTATCATGGTGCATATTATTCTACTTATGGTTGTAGCAAAAAATTTTGCTATTTTGCTATGTTATTTTTCCTTTTTCCTTTTGTTTTTCCTTTTTTTTGAGTTGAAGTCTCACTCTTTGTCGAAAATGCTGGAGTGCAATGGCACACTCACAGCTACCGCAGACGCAACCTGCTGAGCTCAGATGATCCTTCCTCCTCAACCTTCCAAGTAGCTGGAACTACAAACACATGCCAACAGCGCTGGTTAGTTTTTGTGATTTATTGTAGAGCCAAGGTCTCAACAAGTTTGCCCAGGTTGGTCTTCAAACCTTGGTCTCAGGCAATCCTCTTTCCTGGGCCTCCCAAACTGCTGGGATTACAGGCTGAACCACTGCTTCCGACCTACCTATTTTCCCTCCTAATGTCTTTATAAAGCAAAAATTGAACAGTTAAACATATGATAGAGATGAATGCATCAATTACTAATAACCTTATCATTTGAAACATATCTTGCTTTTCTGTTTTTTTGCAAGGACATATAGATGCCTAAGAATGTCAAATGAATATAAATTATTTACCTTTGAACAACAAAGAAAGTTTTTATAAAATCAAGCCATTTTTAGAGTGCATAAAAATTATTCTCAAAGAAAATATCACTTCTTATTTAATGCCTTATAGTTAATAATCACAAAACAAATAAAAGTCATTGTCTCGGTGAATAATATTGTACTGTGAAAAAGGTATTCAGATAAAAAAAAGTACTTTTATGTGTACTTTTTATTTTGAGACACCATTTTGTTTTCTGTTTTATCATGTGTATACTCTGACATATACATATAGATATTTTAATATAGTCAGTGAGTTTAGTATATGTGAAAATTTTATTTTATTATTTTGTATTTACTGTTAAAAATATGACAATGTTAAAATGGTATTCATATTAATTGTTGATGTTAATGAGTACTATATGATTTGGCATACATATAGGAATTTTTTTTTTTTTTTGAGTTGGAGTCTCACTCTGTCGCCCAGACCGGAGTGCTGACAATCTTTTTATTGATTCTATGAGCTATTTCTATGGTAGAAGGAAGGTGCACAACTGCTAGAATTGTGGAATACTTTCCAAATTGTCTTTTTTTTTTTTTTTTGGTAAATTAATATGATCTACATTGTCATTATTTTTCTCTCTCCCCAAATATAATACAAATAAGCAAGGCCTGCAGGTGCCCAATTTTACTCAACAACTGAAACAGAACCAATGAGGTCGTTAAACTAAAAGTGAAAGAAATATAGAAAACTAAAATAAGGCATATAAAGATGTAAGCTAATGCTGGTACCACATCAATACTCATATAATACAATGACTATATAATCATTAACAATTATTATAACTCTTTTATCATATTTGAGAAAAATCTTAATTTGCTATTTGGATAAATGTTAATAATTAAATAATTAATAATTATACTATGAACATTATCAGTTTATTGATTAATATAACAAGTTGCATATTCAATACCCTTTTAAAACTCTGCATACATATAAAAATACGGAGGAATCAAGGTTATGAGTAATGACTGTAAAGTAATAAGAGAGTAGTTTGCCAGGGCTAATTACCTTTAGGGGTTATTTGTGCAAAAACTGGTATTTGATTATTCTCATTTCTCTTTTCTTTATTGGTATGACCTCTGTGATTTCTAGTCACTTTTCTAAGGTTTAGAAAGACAGAATGAATTTAAATAGAATTAGAAAATGATGTATCTGATTCTTGCTTTTTAAATATATCTGAATCATGTATTTTATTACATTTCTTCAGAACATTTCTTTTATGAGAATTATACAATAAAATGGATGGAAAACTTAATGTAGTTCAGGCTTCTAGGAAATGGAATGAGTTATTTCATTTAATTTAAAGGAGCATATGAACATTTATGGAAACAGACAATTACTTAGAGGTGTGCTTATTTGAATAAAAAAATTGTTTTACATTTTAATTTTTGTCATCTTTTTTATAACTTCTGTCAGCTCCAAATTTTACCTGCATGTGCAGGACAGTATATAATGACTACTTCCTGCAGTCTCCAGATCTGAGTTATCTTCTTGTTTTTCCTATTTTTTTGAAAGCTTAATTAGATCTATTGTATCCATAATCATTTGTAGATTCATATTTCTAAAAGGCAAATTTTTAACTCTTTTTTTATTTCACAACTTTGACTGGATAGTCAGCTTAACAAATTAAATAGCAAAATAATTTACATATTTTTAAATTATATTGTAGTTACTCGATTATCTTAATGATTCAGCTAGAGTTTTCTGAGAGAAAAAAGGCTCCTATACTCATCTAGAAAACAATACTCTACCCTTTCCCCTGTTTCTATTACATTCCTATTTTATTTATCACTTTTTTCTTGCAAATTTTACTTCAGACCATGCTCCTTTGTTTCTTTTTTTCCATTTAGTGGAATGTGTTTTCCAACTGTCTTTTCATAAATTTATTTATCTTTCAAGACACAACAGGAGTCCACTCTTCCAACAAGTCATGTCTGAAATTCTAAATTAATTTCTGTGTTACCACATTTGTGCTTCACTAGTTCCTTTTGCATGTCTTTATCACAGCAATCGCCATGTTACAGTGACATATGGTTTTTAAGTATGTCATCACCAATTTATGAGCTTTTTAGTGGCCAACAGAGAATCTGGAGTTCAATAAAATTGGATTAACTAAACTGAATTAGACAACAAATGTACTGTGGCTCTATAAAGCCTCTCGTTATTCCATTCAAGAAGTCAATCACTTAAAATTTAAATATTCACTTTATTCTTTTTCTAAACTCTCCAATCCTAATACTTTTCTCAGAAACAATATTGATTTTTAAGCATAATGCCAATTAGTCACTACTTATGCAGGATTGTTGTACTGATTATTGATATCCTAGAAAAATTATTGCATAGCCTTTCATTAACTAAGAAAGCTCACTCTCATTCATATATGGAGAGACAAAAAAAATTGAATTATTTTTTTGGAGGGCAGGTCCCTTGTAGAACACATTTCTGTTAGGTAAGTGTTCTAGGAACCCATCAGTGTACCAGCTAGCATTGTTAGAGGTTGTGTTTTGCTTCAGTACATTTTTTTGTGGCAAACAGGTGACTAGTTCCTCCATCATGACAATGTGCCCAGTCACACCTCTCTTAGTGTTCAGCAGTTTTTGACCAAAATGACATGACCCCCATACCCCACCCTCCCCATTCACTCAATCTCGCCCCCAAGCAACTGTTTTTTGTTTGCTTCCTCAGATGAAAACAATCTTCAAAGGAAAATATTCTGCGGATGTGGAATAAGTAAAACAAAAAACAGCAGAAGTACTAAGAGTTACAAAAATCAACAATATCAAAAACTGAATAGTGGAAAAAGCATCTCTGTAAGTAAACTGCAACAGAGAGGACTTTGAAGTTGACTGAACTTTAAACATGTAAGAATAAATACAAAATCTTCTATAATTAATTTCCAGGTTTTTTAGATGCTCCCTCAACTAACTTAATTTTACTCACCTTGGAGAATTAATATAATGCCATACCTAGGCAAGATATTGCATGTCCCATACTATTTCATTCTCTTTTGCCGAAGTACAACATTTAGTACATCATTAAAGACATTATTCATGAGTCACCTTTAATGAGAGGAGGCCTGTTATTCCTGTTTTAGTATACTCTGAACATATTAAAACCAGAATTCTATGTTAGAGTTAAATGATTGTACATACATGTTTCTAAAGTTCAATTTCAAAAATAGTATTCCATTTAACAAATCATTTTTATCTTAAATAGTATTAATTATGTAAGTCTTTAAAATTTGGGTGAATCTCCAGTATTTAGAAAACTTAAACCTAACCAAAATGAGTAGATTAGCACATTCCTTAGGAGATAGATCTCTGCGTTTGATGAAGGAGTTACTTGAATTAACTTTAACTTGCCTCATTTCCCAGGGCTGGAATATAGTCCCCAAACTATTTTAATAGGTTCCTGACACTCTTTTTTCTCATATAAAATCATCAAACTCACTTGAAAATGGAATTTGAGGACTACATTAGCCCAAGGCAGAACAAAGCAAAACAAAGCTTATATTCACATTTTGAAAAAATATAACTTTTTTTTTATTTGTTGTGAAATCCCTAAGAATAAAAAAATCAACATTGCTTTCTCTAATTTTTTTCTTAAGAAGTGACAAGCATGGGAGTAAATTCCTCTTAATGTAAGGCAAATTGTACTTAGAAAATATGTGTTGGGTAAAAAGCCTAGAAGAATAAAATTCAAATATAAGTAAGAATTTCCATCATGTTTAGAAGAGGTTTTATAATGCTAAATTAAACCGAATAAAGAAAAGAGTAATTATAGGTTAGCATTTATTTTACCTATTACTTTCCTTTGCCGTATGTGTCTTGTTTCTGCCATGAAGTAAGTCACTGTTGAAGTAAAAAGGGGATGAGGTATTGAAGACTGAATCCTCTTCTTTGTACTATTGACAATGCTATACATTACTTTTTCATTTTTTTTAAATTTTAAAGATGAGTAAAATTCAGGTTTAGGTATACCGATGGTCATTGTACAGGTAAAGTTTGGGCCTCACTCTGGCCCCCACTTCACCTGGTTTGAGATCAGTTACCCTTATTGATGAAAGACGTGTCTCCCTTTCCTCCCCTGCTGGTTTGCCACTACTGCCAATTCCTTTCTTATAGTATTATGATAATTGTTCAGGGTCTGCTAATGAGTGAGGGCATGCGATACACAGTTCTTTGTTTCTGTGATAGATCAGTCAGTATTATAGACTCTAAATAAATCCAAGTTGCTGTGAAGTTCATAATTCTGTCCTTCTTTATGGCTGCATAATATTCCATATTGTATATGCACCACAGTCTTTTAATCCAGTCCACTTTTGATAGGTAGCATGGATGGTTCCATGTTTTTGCTATTGTGAATAATGCTGCAATAAATATGCATGTGCAAGTATCATTTTCATATAATGATTTTATTTCCTCTGGGTATATTACCAGAAGAGGAATTGCTGGGTCCTATGGAAGATTGATTTTTAGATTTTTTAGGAACTGACACACTGTTTTCCACAGAGGTTGTACCAGTTTAGAATCCCACCAACCGTGTAGAAGTGTCCCTTTTTTCCTGTATCCTCTTCAGCATCTGCTGTTTTTTGAGTTACTGATGATGACCAGCCTGAATGGAGTTAGGTGGTATCTCAGTGTGGTTTTATCTGTATTTCTTTGATGATTAGTGTGACTGAGCATTTTTTTCATGTCTGTTGATTGTTTATATGTCTTCTTTTGAGAAGTGTCTATTCACATCTTTTGCCCACTCAGTAATGGGATGTTTTGTTTTGTTTTGTTTTGTTTTGTTTTTATCACATTTGAGTTCCTTGTTGATTCTATATGTTAGGCCCTTGTCAGATATACAGTTAGCAAATATTTTTTTCCCATTCTGTGTACTGTCTCCTGCTCTCATTGTGGTTTCTTTTCTTTCAGTTTAATGAGGTGCCCCTTGTCTATCTTATTTGTTATGGTGTGGGACTTTGGGGTTTTGATCAGAAATTACCAGACTTTAAACTTTATTATAAACCTACAATAATCAAAACAGTCCGGTCAATATTGGTACAAGAAAAGCTATATTGACCAGGGAAAGAGAATAGAGACTCCGAAAACAAAACCTCAATTTCTCAACACATTTTTCTTCACCAAAGCCTCCACTAACAGCTACTGGGGGGAGGAGAACTTATTTAGTAATTGGCGCTGGGAAAACTGGCTGACCACATGTAGAAAATTAAAACAAGACCCCTACAGAATTCTGTACCTAGGACTGCAGGCAATTTGGACGTGTTTAGAGATGAAGAGCACCACTAAGTCATTAGCTACTCCTGTGAACAAGGAAACCCCCCAAAGTTAGTCTTCACTAACTTTACAAGATACTTTCAGTGTGTTTTACATGTGCTGATAATCCAAGTTATTGAAGATCACTAGAAATCTTCTGGGGAGGGAAGGTGAGAAATAACTTGTAAATGTATCAGTGCCTCCAAGCAAATATAAAAGTCACTAAATTCTATTTCATAATCATTTGAAAAATAATGGAGGTGGTCTTGTGATCTCAAAGTGAACAAAATGAAGCCTTTGTTTCCAAAGCTACATATAGTGAAAAAAAATTTTTTTTGAAGGCTGACTTTGTTTTCTTTTCTTCTTTTTTTATTTTAAAGATGTGGGGTACAATTCAGGGTTAGATATACAAACAATGATTACGCAGGTACCCTTGTTGATGAGGTATGCCCCTCCCTCCCCAAGCAGTTTCCCTCAAGTGCCAATCCTACTCCCCTCCCCTGGAAGATTCCCACTATTGCCAATGCCTTTCTTATAGTATTATGATAATTGTTCAAAGTCCACCTATGAGTGAGAAAATATGGTACTCTCTGCTTTGTTTCTGTTATAGAACAGTGAGTATGATAGACTCTAAATCCATCCAAGTTGCTGCGAAGTCCAAATGTTTGTCCTTCTTTATGGTTGCGTAATATTCCATTGTGTATATGTGCCACATTTTTTAAAAATCCAATCCAGCTTTGACAGGCAGCATGGTTAATTTCATATTTTTGCTATTGTGAATAGAGATGCAACAAACATATGTAGTTTCTTTTTTGCAGAATGATTTGAGTTCCTCCGGAAATATTTCCAATAGAGGAATTGCTGGGTTATATGGAAGGTCAATTTCTAGTTCTTTCAGAAATCACCACACTCTCTTCCAAAGAGGTTGCACTAGTTTGCATTCCCATCAGCAGTGTAGAAGCACTCCTTTTTTTCATTGTTAAAATGCGCATCCTACCAAAGGCAATCTACAGATTCAAGGCAATACCCATTAAATTACCAACGTCATTTTTCTCAACCCTAGAAATGGCAATACGGAAATTCATATGGAAACAGAAACACTACCAATAGCCAAAACAATCCTCAGCAAAAGAAACAAAGCAGGAGGTGCCACATTTCTAGACTTCAAACTTTACTATAAGGCTACAGTAATCAAAACAGCCTGGTATTGGTACAAGAACAGGCATATAGACCAATGGAACAGAACAGAGATTTTGAAAGCAAAGCCTCAATTTCTCAACCAACTCATCTTTGACAAAGCCTCCAACAACAACCACTGGGGAGAGGAGAAACTATTCAATACATGTTGCTGGGAAAACTGGCTGATCACATACAGAAGATTGAACAAGACCCCTACCGATCACATACACAAAAATTAACTCTAAATAGATCAAAAGACCTAAACATAAAACCTCAAACTATAAGAATCTTAGAAAATGCAGGACACACCCCTAGGGAAATTGGAACTGGCAACTAATTCCTAATCAGAACCCTAAGTGCTCATACCATAAGAAATAAGATAGACAAGTGGGACCTCATCAAACTGATGAGCTTCTGCAAAGCAAAAGAAACAGTAAAGAGATCAGAGATATAGTACACAGAATGGGAAAAAATATTTACCGACTGTACATCTGATAAAGGCCTAACATCTAGAATCTACAAAGAACTCAAACATGCCGAAAGGAAAAAAAACAAACAGCCCCCTTAAAAAGTGGACAAAAGACATGAATAGTCACTTCTTAAAAGAAAATATATGGGCAACCAATCGACACATGAAAATGGGCTCAACATAAGTCATCATCAGAGAAGTGCAAATCAAAACCACGTTGATATACCACTTAACCCCAGTATGAATGGCCATCATTAATAAAACAAACAATAACAGATGCTGGTGAGGAAGTGGAGAAAATAGTGAAAATTCTTAGGAAAAAAAATGTCATTTAATAATAAGGTAAAAATATAGTCAGATAAACTATGAAAAATTTGTGAGAACGCACAGTGAATAAAATGCTTTTAAAAGACAGTATGAGAAAGTGAGAAAGTTTCACTCTCAAATAATCCTACCCATTGATACATTGGTGACAAGTCCATCCTATGGAGATGCTTTGCTATGCATAGTAAAATAATAAAGCAGTTAACACAAATGCTTTAGTTCATTCTTGCTGCTATTACAATATACCTCAGATAGGTAAATTATAAATAATGGAATAATGCAATTATCACCCAATAATGTACATCGTCCCCATTAAGTAATTTCTTTTCTCTCACCTCCCTCTTACTCTCCTATCATTCTGAGTCTTCATTGTCTATTATTCCACACTCTATGTCCATGTGTGTACATCTTTTAGATTCCTCTTATGAAAGCATACATGTAGCATTTGACTTTCTGTTTCTGAGTTGTTTTACTTAAGATACGTACTACTCTCCAAGCTGAGCTCAGTGGCTCAGCCTGTAATCCCGCAACTTTGGGAGACTGAGGTGAGTGGATTACCTGAGCCCGTGGGTTCGAGACCCACCTGGGCAACTTAGCGAGACCTCATCTCTACAATAAATCAAAATGAGCCGGGTGTGGTAGCATGCGCCTGTAGTTCCAGCTACTTGAAAGGCTGAGGTGGAGGGATCGCCGGAGCACAGCAGGTCGAGGCTGCGGTGGCCAGGAGCGGCCACTGCACTCCAGTCTGGGCGACCGAGTGAGACTCCAACCAAAAAACAAACAACAAAAAAAGATACTACCCTCCAGTTCTATCTGTGGTATTGCACGAAACATTTTATTATTTTTGATGGCCGCACAATTCCATTGTACACAAAGATAGATACACACACACACACACACATACACACACACACACACCACTCATTTTTTATTCATTCATCTGTTGATGGACACAAGTTGATTTTATAGCTTTGCTATTGTGCACAGTGTCATGATATACATATAAATAGAGGCATCTTATGATTTAATAATTTATTATAGTTCTTCAGTAGGGGATTTTCTGGATCGAATGGTATTTCTGTTTTTAGTTATGTGATAAATCTTTACAATGTTGTTCATAGAGGCTGTACTAATTTCCATTCCTATTAACAGTATATAAATATTTCTTTTTCTCCACAATCTCACCAATATTTGCATTTTTTGACTTTAATAATACCCATTAAAACTGGTGCAATATTTTATATCAGTGTGACTTTTATTTACATTTCTTTTATGATTAGTTGAATATTTTTGTACATGCATGTTGGCCATCTGTGTGTTGTTTTGAAAAATGTCTATTCATATCCTTTGCTCACTTTTTAATAGGGTTATTTTGTAGTTGAGTCATTTGAGTTCCTTGTAAATTCAGGATATTGATCCTCTGTTGAGTGCATAGTTTTGCAAATATTTTAAATATCTTCTTCCGTCTTGAAAGTGCTCTGTTTACTTGGCTGGTTATTATTTTTTTCTGTACAGAACTTTTTAGTTCCATTTAGCTAACTTTGTTTTTGTTGTTTGTAACTTTGACATGTTAGTCACGAATTATTTGCCTAGGTCAATATCCAAAAATGTTTTCATTAGGCTTTCTTCTAGAATTGTAGTAAGTTCAGACTTTACATTTAAACATTTAATCCACCTTGAGTTGAATTTTGTATATAATGAGAGATAGGGGTCCAAGTTCATTTTTCTGCATATGACAGTTTAATTTTCACAGCACCCTATATTGAAAAGATTGTTCTTTTACCAATGTATATTTTTGTCAGCTTTGTCAAAGATCATGTTCTTTGATTTATGTGACTAATTTTTTATACCACTACTATGCTATTTTGTTGGCGATAGTCTTGTAGTATATTTGAAGTTAGATGGCATGATGCCTCCAGCTTTGTTCTATTTGCTTAGGATTGCTCTGACCATTTGGACTTGTTTTTGGTTTCATATAAATTGTAGATTTGTTTTCAATAATTCTGTGAAGAGTTATGTTGGTATTTATATGGAGATTCTATTGAATTTGCAGATTGCTCTGGGCAGTATGTTCATTTTAATGATATCAATTATTTCAATCCATGAATATGGGGTGTACTTCCATTTGTTTTTGTCATCTATGATTTCTTTAATCAGTTTGTGGTTTTCTTTGTAGAGATCTTTCACCTTTTTGGTAAAATATATTCCTAATTATTTTGTTCTTTTTATAGAGACTGTTAAATGAGATTGTCTTATTTATTTTATTTTCAGCTTGCTTGTTATTGGTATTTAAAAATGCTACTGGATTTTCTTTGTTGATTTTGTTTTCTGAAATTCTGTCGAATTCACATTCATCATTAAATAACTAGTTGATTTTTAAACTTTTTTTTTGTTTTTCCTGAAAATTTTACTTAGAAGACAGGTTATCATCTCTACAAGTAGAAATCTGGTAAGTTATCAAAGAATGCATGTTCCACAGGAGTTGGAGCTAACAGGTAAGTCACATGAATATATTCAAGGAAAAAATAAGCTACACTTTGTTCAATGTTTTTAAGATAAAAATCACTGCAGAATCTAGCCCACCTAACAGATATTTATCAACATATGATTCAGTTGAATAAGCTTCTGTGAGACTCTGAAGAAAATGTTTTTACTACAAGTAAAACTTGTATTTTTGAACTTTAATAGAAATGAAATCTTTGTAAAAATCAGACTGCAAAAGGAAATCTTGAAATATTCCTATTGCTGTTTGGGTTACAGAAAGTAGGAGGATGTTAGCAAATATATTTTTTATTGTAAGACAATTGGAAGATCTGCTCCACAAAGTCATACAGCATTTTTTTTTTTCCTTTCAACACAATTATACAATTGGGAAGAATTTTTTTTTTCTCTGAATCTTCTGCCCTTCCTGAAAACTTCACTTTGACTGTCAAGAAAGAATTTTCAAGGCGAGGGTAGTTAAAAATAGTTACAGCAAGGTCTTTATTTTCTAATACCAATATCTATATTATCTAAGTTTTTTGTTGATATTTTTCTCTTGAAAATATGCTTTTCTGTTTCTTGATATATATATGTATAAATAAATAAATAAATATATATATATAATTTTTTTTTTTTTTTTAGTTGGAGTCTCACTCTGTGGCCCAGACTGGAGTGCAGTGGCCGCTCCCGGCCACTGCAGAATCGACCTGCTGGGCTCTGGCGATCCTTCCGCCTCAGCCTTCCAAGTAGCCGGAATTACAGGCATGCGCTACCACACCCGGCTGATTTTTTGTTTTATTGTAGAGATGGGGTCTCACTGCCCAGGCGGGTCTCGAACCCGCGGGCTCAGGCAATCCACTCACCTCAGCCTCCCAAAGGCGTGGGATTACAGGCTGAGCCACCAAGCCCGGCTGATATATTTTATAATTGTGAATTTGATTCTGAATTAGATTTTAATTAGATTTTGAATGGTATAATATAGAGAATCTTGGTTCTTTTACATTCCTCCTAAGAGTTGTAACATCTTTTGGTTTTACTTTAACAGCCAATTGTCTTGACTAGTATCAAATAGAAAAAATATTTTTCTTCACTAGGTCATAGTTCAAATTTTTATTTATTCTTTTAGCTTTTGCTGGCCCATGTGAAATTGGTTCCCTACTTTCCTGGTTGAAGGTTCAGCAATATATTTTGGCAGAATTTATACACAGAATTTGGAGATCCCTTTCCCTGACTCTCTCCTTTCTGGAATTTTGCCCTTCAGGTTCTAGTGGTTGTGATTGTCCTGAATTTTGTCTTCTATTTTACAAAAGAATGATAACTGTGAGTTTTTCTGAAAACATTTTAGTCCTCCTATAATATTGTGGACTAGTCTCAGATCAAAAGCAATTAAAATGGGTAAATTACTGTTCATTATGTGTGTTTCCCTGTTTCCAAGTGTTAATTCCCTCCAGTAGCAGCTTCGTATTTGCTTGTTTGCTTTGCTTTTTGTTTTTGTGCTTGTTTTTTAATAACTCCAGTTCATTCAGGTAATTGTTTTATATATATACATTATTTTTTCCAGAGACTATATTTATTTTTCTCTGTTCTGCTTAAAAAATCATTGCAATACATCCGTAAAAATAAATATTTTTTTTACATATAATACATTAGAAAACATGTATTGGAATATTGTGTAGTAGAAATTTGTTTTCAGATATTTAGTTCTTCTTAGATAAGGCAAAATCTCAAGAAGAAGGAGGCTGAAGTTTTCTCTTTTGAAACTAATGAAATGCATTAGAATTGATTTCTTTGTAGAAAGAGAGAACCACATATGAAAATAAGACTTATAAATTGGCCAAATAAAAAATCTGGAGGAAAATATTCTCTACTGAAAAGAGAATTTAAAATTGTTAATAATTTGTTTTATTTTTTTAAATGTTGAAATTTCCAAAGTCTTGATCAATTCCTTAAGTGTATCTCTAGGATAAAAGATATTAATTTTCATAATTTAAAAATCATATAATAAAGAGCTATAGTGTATCATTAAGTAGGACTGTGAGGTGACAACTTTTTGGTCTTGATTACATTGAACTCAATAGTAACTCAATAAAACAAGTTAAAGAAAAATAGTCATTTTGGCACCACTTCAGATTTTCTATTACAAATGCAAAATGCTAATTTTCTTGCGACGAGAAGTACAGTTTCTTCAAGAAATTGATAATACAATGCTTTTTTTACATTTTCAGAAGGCTAAATTTCTTTCTCACTAATGTGTTATGACAGCAAGCTTGGGTTGCCAATCTCTTGAACCAAAGGTGACAGCAATGTAATTGGAAGACTTCAGACATAATGATGAGGCAGCCAGGAGACAGGATCTAATTGACCTGGGGTGGAGACAGAGGTGTATTATTTATCCTTTCAAGAGAGTGGTGGCAGTTTACTATGATGCTAATACTTCCTGACTTTAATTAAATTGGATATGTTTTGAAATATGAATGATTCATTTAAAGGCTGAAACACTAACATCCTAGCAGCATTTCTTAGATTCCTATTAGGACAAAAATAGAAAATGTTATGAAATATCATTGTTACATTATTGAGGTGACTTTTTCTGTGCTTTTAGATTAATACATCAAATAAAGGGATGCAGATTGCATTGTGAGTCCATGCATTTGTTTTTCAAAGCCTTTACATCCTGATTACCATGTTGAAACAGCCATATAAGACATATTTCCTGCAACAGGATAGACTGCTATTGCTTTACATGGGCAATAATTTAAATAATAGGTTGACATTAAAAGAAATGAATATTGAAATATAGGTGAATTTGAAAGTCATTTATATTAAAGGTTTACAATAACATACTAAGTGTTAAAGAAAATATTGCATCATATTTTCCTGATGCTCATATGGCCAGCTCATGAAAAATTAAAGCATTTATTTGACATTGGCCGAAATAATGATGCAATTATAACCTTTGCAAGAATGAATTAAAGCATATTCTAACCTTTTCATCATTTCACTTTTTCACTTTAGAAGATCATTATTCAAAAGGGAAAGGAATTATTTTGCAGTAGGCTCTTGCTCAGAGTTATATTTCAATTTCTCATTACAATGAAATGTAAAGGACAAGACAGGGAAGATGGGGGAGACTCCACCAAATCCCCTGTTGCAGTTTTTCATATGTAACTTTCAGTATGGTTTAAGAATCTAAGAGAACAACCCATTTTGTTTCAGATGCAAATCTGTCAATCTGCTGATGGGGCAAGTGTATAATATATTTTATTGGAATACTGCCACACGTAATTTTTATTTGCAAAATGCAAGGAAGATTTTATTTTAAAGGAAAAACTTCATAAGCTGGTGATTTAATTAAAAAATACCAAGTGAACAAAAATTATGATAGCCTGTGAACATTAAACTAAATGAAAATTGCAAACTATTATAATGGATTAAATTGTAACATGCCTTGATTTGTTGAACATAATAATGCTTATTGAAATGAGTCCAATGACATTTTTTCTTATGAAGGTCTTTCTGATATATGGCATTTGAAACTTATTCTATTGTTCATCATCATTAATGCTTAATTTCAAAGACCATTTAATCTGCATTCTCTAAGAAGTCTGGATTTAGACTCTTAGGTTTGCTTGCTTCCTTGATTTGGTGAATTTAAAGAAAGACACTGCTTCATCAAAGTTCAAAAAACAAATGAAGTTTAAACTCCCCAAGGAAAATTATCAATTCTATATAAATTATTGCTTTTAAAGAAACAAACATTTTCATAAATTTTTCTCATATTTTTCATAGGACAACTGAGAATTTAATGTCACCATTTATATTTAGTAAAAACTATGACTTTTTGGTTTTTATTTTCATGTAATTAAATTAAAAAATATGTATGCTGATGGCCTACAGGTTCACATCCATTTTCCTAAAATACATCAATGAACAACAACAACAACAGCAAAACTTCTTTTATGGGGCTTATAATCTAGAGATGGCAAGGAGACAAAGAACAATAAACATAAAACACTCAGGAAATAATACATTAGAGGGTGATGAGCCTTCTGTAGTGAAAGCTAAAGAAGAGAAAGTCACAAAGGTACACTTGCAGGTAGGGCCTGGGTATGGGCTGTAGTTAACTTAGAACCATAAGAGTAGGTCTCTTTTTGGTAATATTTGACCACAAGTTAAAGTGAGAGACTTAACCATGAAGATACTTGGGGAAAATTGGTCCAAACAGGACCAGAACAAAATTTTAAGAATGGAACTTGCATGACACATCTGGAGAAAACTATAAGGCCAAGGTGGTAAGGAAAAGAAATGAATAAACAGAGAATGAATTAAAATAATTGCGATAAAACGTCATGTGACCATGTGAGGAATTTAAGTCATCATAAAGGGGTTAACTTATACTCAGAGTGAAATGGGAGCTAGTTCAATGTTTTTAGCAAAGAAGTGGGAGAAAAAATTTAGTTAGGTATTTTAGTACGATTTCTGGGTACCATGTAGAAAAATCATGCAAGACGGACAAGAGCCAAATCAGATAATTGCAAAGCTATTACTATAATTTAGACAACAAATTATGGAAAATATAGAAATCCATTAGATATATTTATTTAAGGAAATATCCTGAAGCATATTTGAATAGGAGATTATCTTGTTTACATACTGTCGATATCAAATATGCAAAGAATTGTTATTAATTTAAGCTACAAGTTTTTGAAAACCCATTCATTTCCTTTATGTGGGATATTGCTTTTGGAAAATAACTATGTTGTCATGTCATCATTGTAGTGTGAATTATGTGGAGTGCAGATTATACAAAATGTTTTGAAATATACCACACTGTTGCATAGTAAAATTAAAGAGGAGAACTAAACAGGGTTTATTGCATAACTTTGTCGTTGCACACTTCTTTTCCTTTTAAGCACCAAGTACCATTATTGGGATTAAGCCACAAGTCATTTCAAAATTGGTTTATTATTTTGAACTAGATCTGAATAATAAAACCCCTTTATCATAAATTCCTTTTCATGTCACTTTTGTGTATGTCATGTTTTATGAGTTCTTTCTTCTAGACTTTAAAAAAAACTAATATTGATTTAATTAATCACTCTCATTCTATCATCATGATTCTAATCTGTACCACTATAATTTTATATTTTATAATGCAACATCTTAACTATGATATAACTATTATAGACTTATGCATCTAATAAGTGTAATAAGTCAAATAGTTCACATTAGTTTTTAGATTAAGAAAGTAGAAAAATTGCATACATTAAAATAGGTATTTCTTCTGAAAATCCATGACATATTTAAAATAATGAAAAACAGTCATTATTCAAACTCTTGCTCACAGTTTTATAGGACTGCAAAAAAACTTTTAATTAATAGATAATTTTGAAAATATGCTATAAAATACTAAGTATATTTTTAAAAATATACAAAGGTTACATTAGTAATTTGTAATAATTGATAATTAGCTGAAACATAATAATAATCAATAATTAACCAATCATGATGTTGGAGCTCAGACGCACAGATTTTTGGGAAGGGAAGTAAAATATAAACAGACAAAATAAATTTCATCTAGAATACAGAGCCTCTTTTCTACCACTAGCTAACATTAGCTGCCTTTCTTATGTGTCTCTCACATACCCTCAGTGCCTACAACATCTTTTGTTTTGCATTTTCATATATGTGTACAAAATAACAATATGAGTATATTTAACCAAGTCATTTAAATAATAATAAACATGAATAGACATACCTCATTTTATTTTTCTTCACTTTATGATGCTTCACAGACACTGCATTTCTTTACAAATTCAAGGTTTGTGATAACCCTGCCTGAACAAGACTATCAGGGTAATTTTTCCAAAAGCATATTCTTGTTTTTTATCTCGGTCTCACTTTGGTAATCCTTGCAATATTTCACATCTTTATATTAATATCATATCTGTTATGGTGATCTGTGACCAGTTATTTTTGATGTTACTATTGTGATTGTTTTGGCAAAGGAGTGAAAACCACATAGGGTATCAAATTTAATTATACATGTTGTGTATGTTTTGACTGCTCCACCAACTAAACCTTCCTAGGTCTCCCTCCCTCTTCTTAGGCTTCTCTACTCCACAAGACACAATAATATTGAAATTATACCAGTTAATAACCCTACAATACTTCCAAATATTCAAGTGAAAGAAAGGGTCACACATCTCTCACTTTAAATTAAATGCTAGAAATGATTAAGCTGAGTGAGGAAGCCATGCAATCAAATGATAAAACTTGAACACATGAAAAATTATTTTTCATGGATAAGCAAATAAAGTGGTTTCTTTTGATAAAATCTGCTGCTAATGAGACTGTGAATACTGTTGAAATGAAAAAGGATTTAGGATAATACATAAATTTAGTTGATGCAGCAGCAGCAGAGATTGAGAGAATTGTGTCCAATTTTGAAAGAAGTTCAACTATGAGTAAATGCTATCAACAGCATCACAAGTCACAGGGGTATGTTTCATGAAAGGAAAAGTCTATTGATGTGACAAACTTCATTGCTGTCTAATTTTGACAAACTGCAACAGTCATTCCGATCTTCATTAAGCACAACCGTGAATAGTCAGTCACCAGCCAAAACATGGAGGCAAGACCCTCCACCAGCAAAAAGATTATTACTCAATGACGGCTCAGATAATCATTAACATTTCTTCATAATAGAGCATTTTTGAATAAAAGTATGTGCTTTTTTTAGACATAATGTTATTGCACACTTAATAGACTACAGTATCATGTAAACAACTTTTATATGAATTGGAAAATAAAAAAATGCATGTGATTCTCTTTCATGTACTATTTGTTTTATTGCTGTGGTCTAGAACCAAACCTGCAATATCTCTGAGGTATGCCTGTAATCAGAAGTGTGAGTTATGTATCAATCTTGTACTATATCATAAGGTCTTCTTACTAAAAAAACTAAAGATAAACATAATGCTTAATATTAAAGGGAAAGATTCATTATGAAATTTGATCTACATTCACATACAAAGTGCCTGCTTTTTGAAAAAAAATTCATTGTTACACCTTTAATTTCTAGAACTTTGCAATTTATTATGATAAAAATCTATGAAGAGATAAACAGATCACTAACTAGAAGATAGACAATGAGGGATAGGAGCTGAAGATTAGTATCATAATGCTCTGGACTTCAATAGAAAGGTATTAAATCTTTATCCACAAGAATTGGATTGACTCTCTATAAGTGAAATAAATGATATGACGGATATTGTAAAAAGAGTAGAACTATGGTGTTTTACAGTAGAAGTTCAATCTATTTGCCTGACTCCAATTGTTTATAATCCATTCTCTTGAAGCCTTATCAACTGCATCAAAATGATTTTAAAAGGGAAGCAGTTATGGATTTCCTACAAATCCATTCCCTTGTATCTCCAGTCAGAAGTTTTTAAGAGGACAGAGAAAGTAAAGCATTATATTACTGAATAGCAACCTCTTTTTCTGTAATACCTGTGATAGATGGACCCTGGTTAATAGAATATGAACAAATTAATTATAAATATATTTTAAAAAGAAATATAAGTACTTTGAATCTATCCTAAAAAGTTAATTATCCTATGATAATCTCAGCATAATTTTCTCCTGTAAAAATATTTTAAATTAAACATCAGGCTGTTCACTGATGTCAAACAAATGACTGGCCCTTAGTGATAAGATTAACTTATAATTTTATGAACTATTTACTGGTTTATACTAATAAAGGTAAATCAGAACAGGTATTATATGATGTTTTATTTCTAAAATTTGAGATACATTTAGGGCTGAATAAGAAATAAAGGCACTTAGTATCCCCATAATTCTTTACAATCTTGATGCTTGTGTTCCAAAGATGGGAACGGTTCTCAAGACCACACTGTGAATTAGGCAAAGAATAATATCCATGGCTCAGAAATTCCTTATCCCCACACTTTAACAAAAGTTATTATTTTATATTCAGTCTTAGTGAGCTGTAGTCTACTGGTTGTCCACAGTGAGAATCAGAGTTGAAAAATTCATTTACATTAAGGCATACTAACTGATAATGTAGTACTTTTTTTCTGATTGAATGTTTGCATTTCGGTAGGTACTTCATATTAACCCAAGTAAATGAACAATTAATAATAAAATTGCAGTATTCTTGACAAGACATTCAGAGGTCTCTTTTTAGAAAGACTTTTTTAGGGTATGGAATATCATAATATACTTTTTCATACATGAATATAAATGGCACTGAGCTGAAAATGGAACAGAATTAAGAATCTATATTTCTACATATATTTGCTCTTGCCATTTCAAGTAGATAACAGTTTTTTTTAATTTTGTTTTTCTTAATGACTATTTGTGGCGGAAAAGCAAACAAAGAAAAAAGCTTTTCCAATATTTTATAAAATATTGAATTGTATAAAGAAGCAAGTATTTCAAATGAGAAACATAGAAGATGGTAACTTTGGAAAAGGCACAGTGAACAAATGGCTGATTTTCCCAAGGCTGAAAACAAGTTGGAAGAACTTGAAAATTATGACTCATAAGATGATTTCACCTAGGTTATTGTGGATGGTTATGAGAAAGGAATGACTGGAGCTGTGACTTGCTTCTTGCCAATAGAATATAAAAACAATAAAAGGATTTTGCAGATATAATTAAGTTCACAGATCAGTTGATGTGAACCTGATATAATCATGTTAAGGAATCTAAAAGAAGAACTAGAATCTCTAAGGTGATGGTCCTCTTTATTGTCTCTTGTTTTTAAATTGTGGAGGGCAATTCAGGGTTAGGTATACAAATATTCATTGTGCAGGTACCCTTGTTGATGAAGTGTGCCCCTCCTTCCCTACGTAGATTTTGACTACTGTCAATCCCACCCTCATCCCTCCCCCCACCACAATATCCTGCTACTGTCAATCCTTTTCTTATAGTATTATGATAGTTGTTCGAGGTACATTTATGAGTGACAACATGTGATACTCAGTTCTTTGTTTCTGTGAAAATTCACTCAGTATTATAGACTCTAAATCAATCCAGGTTGCTGTGAAGTTCATGATTCTATTCTTCTTTATGGCTGTGTAATATTCCATTGTGTATATGTACCACTTTTTCCCTATCCAGTCCTCTTTTGATGGGTGACACGATTCTTGCTATTGTGAACAATGCTGCGATAAGCATACATGTGCAGGTATCTTTTTTATAGAGTGATTTATAGATAGTTCTCAAGAGAAGACATATAAACAGCTAACAGATACATGAAAGAAATGTTCAACCTCACAGGTTTCTAGGGAGATGCAAATTAAAACTACACAGAGATACCACCTAACTCCAGAATTGCCATTATCAATAATTCAAAAAATAGCAGATGTGGTGAAAAGGGAACACTTCTACACTGTTGGTGGGGATGTAAACTAGTACAGCCTCTGTGGAAAACAGTGTGGCAATTCCTAAAATTTCTAAAAATTGACCTTCTGTATGACCCCGCAATCCCCCTACTGGGAATATACTCTTTACAGTCTTAATGAAGTAAGTGGTGCTGTTGGGGAAGCCCAAATAGCAAGGAATTGCATGTGAACATGCAATTTGAGATTTGAAATTTGAGATGTCTCTACCCATCAACCAACAAAAAGCCAGAGCCTTCAGTTATTCAGTCACCAACAAACAAATTCTACCAATAATCAGAAGGCTAAAATTAGATCGTTTTACAGTTGTGCCTCTAAGATAAGAATGAATCATGGACGAACAATTGGTTGCAGGTTTATGAGAACTCCAGTAGAAGACACAGTTAAACCATTCCTGGACTCCAGACCTACAGAAACTGTGAGATAATATATGCTTGTATTCATAAACTACTGAGATTGTGAAGATTTTTAACACATCAATTTTGTATGCATAGCACTAATACAACATTCTTAGGTGTTTTCCAGATTCCTTTACATTCCTTTTAAAAATAGCACAGTGTGTTATTATTATTATTATTATTATTATTATTTGTGATGCATGTGAATCCCTTGATACCTTGAGTAAGGGGACTATTCTTTTTGTTGTTGTTGTTGTCTGCTTTATTCACCTCTAACACTTTAAGGCATACAATACTTGATGACTGAATAAATGGATGAATGATAAATGAATTAATTGATAAAGTAGCCCCTCTTTCAATCACTGTGATAAAAAAAAATCAGGAAATTAAGGTGCAGGAAGGAAGGATAAGCACAATAAACTACTTTGTAAGTTTAATTGGAAGAATTAGTGCCAGCAGATAGTAATGATGGTTATTTAGCCATTTGCAGTTCAAAATATTTTAAGATAATATCTTTTCATTAAAATTTTACAATTATCCTGAATCAGAGATGATTATGTATATTTTATCTATTATAAAATTGAATCTCTGAGCATGTAAATATTCAGAGATTCAAAGTAGCACAAGGTTGGTCACACACACAATAGGGAGTACAACAATTATTTCTTTTGACCCCAGATCACAAGCACTATTTGCTACCTCACTTTGTCTATTATCATGGGACTAATTACATTAGGTTATATAGGGAATATTAACACAGTATCCTCTTGGCTGATATCAATGTTCATGTGCTAGTAGGATTTACTCTATTTACTGGCATCAAAGCAGGAGACATCATGTTAAAAAAGTCAGGACACTTACATGAAATTAAAAAGTTAAAAGACACTTATTACTTTACTTTTATCACAAACAGTTTCCTCTAGCCCAAACCCTGCCTTTTTGTCAATGTGAGTAATTAGTGCTTCTAACTACATTTAATAATGTTCAATATTTTTAGGAACACTAACACACACAACACTGTCTCATTGTATTTTACAAGTTGAAGACAATAAAGAAGAAAAAAAAAGGATTAATAACCTAGCCCAGGGCCATGACACATTAGTAACAAAGTAAAGATTATTGTTCCCTACCTCTTAATTCTTTTTCCAAAAGGAATCTGAATACATACTCTTACTGTGAGCGCTTTGCTACCTGCAACTCCTACAACCTTGCACTGAGTTTTCCTAATTTCTATCGACAACACCAGTGGGCTTAGAGTCTCCATATCTCATCCCACTGTCAGCAGCGACTGGGGTTCTCAGCAGAGCCCCAGATCAGCCATGCCAGGCCTTTGTTTCTAGCCGTTACAACATTTGCACTGGAGGCATATTTTTAAACTCACACTAAAATAATTGAGAATGCCAGGTTTATCGGTTGTCCTTCTTGGTCTCTCTTGTGACTTTCAAAGAGTTTCTCTTTCTTTCCTCTTCTTTTTCAAGTCAAATTTTCCTACCAACTTTTTTGTTATTCCCACCCATGCTCTATTCATGATTTTAATTCTGCATGTTAAGCATCAAACCCATTATTTTCTTAGCAATGTCAGTGCCCACACTGATGGTTAGTGCAATACATATAACCATTTTTTTCTAGCTATGCTTCAAGAAATTACTCATTTCTTCTATAGAATACTCCAGAGCTTCCTTAGAGGTGAAACCCTAGAGTTTCACTACTTCTGAAATCTGATTTCTACTTATTATTATCCAAGCGTTACTTATTATCCAAGCATACGGTACAGATCTCAACCAATGAAATTATGGAGTCATTGGGTAAATTCACCAACTTATCCATCCCTCCACAGAAAATTCTAATGTGTGTCTTACACAGTTCCATGGAGTGTGGGCCCTTAGTAAAATTGGACTCCGTTTGCCCATTGTGATAAGGGGATCATGACTGCACATTTTATTTATTTCTTTCTCTGCATCAATTCACTTTTCCAACATCCTTAATTGTTCTTCCTGAAATCACCTTCCACATAAACTACATATTCTAAGCACTTAGATTTCAGTATCTCCTTTACTGGAGCCAAACAAAGACAGAGGGTGGTCATGGAAAGTGAAGTATTAAGGACAATGAATTGAAAGTATTGTGGAGGTAAATAATTTTGATTAAGTTATTGTACTAAACTCCAAGGGGGGACCAAAAATCTGGAATTTATGTATAAAAATTGTATATTTGTTTTGTTTATTTATTTACTTGTTTGTTTATTTATTTATTTATTTTGAGTTGGAGTCTCACTTTGTTACCCAGGCTGAAGGGCAGTGGCATGCTCCCGGCCATTGCAGCCTCAATCTGCCTTATTGGGCTCAGGTGATCCTTCCACCTCAGCCTTCCAAGTAGCTGGAAGTACAGGCCCACGCCACAACATCCGGCTATTTTTTTCATTTATTGTAAAGATGAGGTATCACCAAGTTGCCCAGGCTTGTCTCTAACCCATGGGCTTAGGTAATTCTCTCACTGTGGTCTCCCAAAGTGCTAGGATTATAGGTATGAACCATCGCACCCACCCTGTGTACTTATTCTTACATGCTTAAACTTCTGTCACCTGCAAAGATTAGGGAGGTTGGGGAATGAGGGTCAAGGCATTTTTGGTTAAAAGCTACTGAACGTTCAGCACAGTGTGGGCATGTGTGCTCCTCATAAATCAATCATCATGAAATGAGCAAGCGCTTTGAGAAAATAAAATAAAAAAATCACTGAAGTCAAGTGCTGCTTCTCACAAAAACACAATGTCAATGTGTTCCTAGAACACGCACCTAGCAGGAGATGCCTGTGCTATAAGGGATGTTCCCTGAAAAAAACAATTTTTTTGGATGTCCCCCATCGTATATTACCAGAGGCATGTTTCATGACTCGTGCTCAATTATTACCTCACACTACACTTCACAGACGAAACAGGTGCCGAGTGTGTCAATCCCGTCTACAAACATCTGAACCTATGTAATCAGTCACATCTCCTATTACTCAGAAAAAGTAGCCTTTCCTGTTCAAATCCAGACCTTTCACTAAGTTTCTGGTGCTCAGCCTTTTGGTCTTTTATAGACCTCAGCTTTGCAGTCATTATCCCTTTTTGTCTACCTTTGTGGCAGGCTTTTACAGAGAGAGGACACCGAGGCCAGGAAGCAGTTTTATTCATGACTGTACTGGCTCAGCGGATTCATATCCAAAGGCTGAGCCTCTAGCGCAGGGGGACATTGACTTTTACACAATTTTAGTTTCTCTGTCCCCCTGACAAGATTTACATATTAGTAACATACAGGCTAATTGGGTATTTCACAACTCAAGTTTAAAGCAAATTTACGCATGCACACTACAGATTGAGGCCACATTCCTTTTTAATGTGAATCTTCCAACGAAGTTCTTATCTTTTGGTGCTAGAAGAGCTTTTTCATTATTCTGGGAAGGCTTTTATCTTACTGTACTAAGAGTGCCTCTACTCTGTCCTGGGAAGTCCTTCATTTTATTAGGCTTGGGGGAAGGGCTCCTGCCTCACCATCATATAAACAAACCTAATATTGCCTATCATAAATAACAAAATAAAATAACAAAAGTGCCTTAAATGTACATAGTTTTCTGGCTACCTCTTCATTTTACTTGCTAATTTTCACAACAAAACTTACAATATGCAATATATATATATACATGTGTGTGTGTGTGTATATATATATATAGAGAGAGAGAGAGAGAGAGTCTCCACTACCGTAAAAGCTATTCTGAGTTCCAACTCCAACTTTGTCCTCACAAGCACCAAAATAATTCTTAACCAGCTCACAAATAATTAACATTTTGCCAAAATCTGTAATCAGTATTCTGTCTTCTTTATCTTTGACTTTGTGGTGTCATTTCACACAGCTGGGCAAAACCTTCTTCTTAAAACATGCTAAATGTTTTCTTTAGTTTTCATGGACTCTCACATAGGTTTTTTTGTTGTTGCTTTGGTGGCTGTTTGTTTTCTTGCTTTACTCATTGTCACAGTGAATATTTTTCTCTTTTGATAAATCTTTCCACTCTGCCAAGTCATTAAGCACAAGGTGCTGCAGGACAAGTCCTAATCTCTGTTCACTTCTCTCCTTCTCTACCTCTCCTCAGGAAAACAAAAAACAAAACAAAAAAAGGTCTAATCTCTGGAGGCTCATAAAATATTATCTGATAACTCATTTTGTCTCCAATTCTATATTCTCCCCTAAATTCTAGACTTCTAAAAATCCAACTGCCTATACTTCTCCACTGAATGTGCAACAACCTCTCAAACTTACACTGGCTTCTGCCAGTCTTTTCTCCCAACCTTCTCTATTTCATTTAAAGTTTCAGTGTGTGTGTGTGAGTTTGTGTGTGTGAGTTTGTGTGTGTGTGTGTGTGTGTGTGTGTGTGTGTGTGTGTGTGTGTGTGTTTGTGTGTGTGTGTGGTGGGGCACTGTGGAATATAGAATTCCAGGCAGCTTTAATTCCTGGACACATTATCTATTATCTCATGAAATTTACTTACAAAATGCATATTCAAAGATAACTTTATTAAGAATTTCAAGATCTGCACTGCATTTCATGTTCAGGCCCTTCTGAAGATGGGGACCCTGTGCAACTGTACTAGTTGTTCACCCAAAGGTTTGATGCTGCTAGGAGGTAGAAAAACATTCCCAGAATGATAGAGAATATATTCATCTCACATATTGCTTGATGAAGCTGGGGACAGAGAATTGACTGATTTTAAGAATACAGTGATTATTTCTTGTACATTTTAGTTATAAAGTAAGATTCATTAAAAATATGCATACATGCAGACACACTCAACTGTTTATAATGAAGGCTATTAGTAAAAACTTTTGCAGTGTAGTCTCATGACATCAGCATCCATTACCTCATAAATATTAAAAATGTCATATTTGTTGGTGTCCAAAGCGTATCTCATAAATTACACTGGCATAGTATACTTAAACCTTCTGAGTCTCAGCTACTTCATTTCAAAGTGCAGAGAATAGTTTTTCCTAACCTATTAGGTTGTTGACAAGATAGAGCAAGGCATAGACAAGGGTCAATCACATAAAAACTCAATTAATATTAATACTTTATTATTATTGTTACACTGCTATATTTCTAATTTATATTTACTATCGATAACACCACAGTAAATTTTGCTGTACCAAACATTTTTATTAATGTCACATTCACAGAGATATATGGAAGATAAATGATTCGATTAAAGGTTATGCTTATCTTTAAGCTCCTTGGGAAACCAGTCAACATATGTACTTCTTTATATTATATATATACATGTGTATATATGTGTGTATATATGTATATATGTGTGTGTACATGTATATATGTGTGTATATATATGTACATATACATATATATAGATATATACATTTTTTAAAGATTGGGGTAAAATTCAGGATTAAGAATACAAGTGAACATCATACAGGTAAAGTTTGGGCCTCCCTTTGTCCCTACTTTGCCTGGTTTGAGATCAGATACCCTTATAGATGCTGTGCTCCCCCGCCCTGCTCCAGCAGCATCCCACTAACGCCAATCCCTTTCTTATAATATTATAGTAAATATTCAGGGTCTGCTTATGAGTGAGAACATGTGGTACACTGTTCATTGTTCCTGTGATAGATCACTGAGTATTATAAACTCTAAATCCATCCAAGTTGCCACAAAGTCCATAATTTTGTCTGTCTTAATGACTGTGTAATATTCCACTGTGTATATGTACCACATTTTTTATTATCCAATCTAGTTTCAATGGATATTATGATTGGTTCCATGTTTTTGCTGTTGTGAATAATACTGCAATAAACATGTGCATGCAGGTATCTTTTTTGTAGAAATACTTTAGTTCCTCTAGGAATATTCCCAGTAGGAGAATTCCTGGGTCATGTGGAAGGTCAATTTCTAGTTCTTTTAGAAATTGCCACACTGTTTTTCATAGAGATTGAACTAGTTTGCATTCTCACTAGCAGTATAGAAGCATTCCCTTTTCTTCACATCCTCCTCATCATCTGTTGTTTATTTTATTCAAAATACAGCACTTACATGATAGATTACATAACATTAGCTGAGCCAGTCTAGAATACTCCATTTTATAGATGACTCCTGTTTAACATTCTCCCATTTAGACAAATGTTTGTATGCTTTTTTTTCACTCTAGGCTTCTGATGAGTGAGATTTGTGAGAGTTTTAGCTTCTTAATCACTAGAAGATAGCTTTAAAGGAGATATTTTGGTTATTGCCAAGTGTCAATGGAATAACACAGCATGCCACACTGATGGTATGAGATAGATACAGAATTAGCTCAAGTCAATCTGAAGCTACTAAAACAATCTAAGTGTTCTTGTGGAAAGTACTTGTGAAATCAATATAAATTTTTGACAGAATACTTAGTCATTTTACATGTTTGTATCAAGTGTCTTGGTGAGTACCATACACCTTGATGTTCTTTTCAATACAGGGATCTATTTCAGGCCGTTAGACATAGCTTCAGCATAATGATTTCATGGTAATTCCTGCTTGCTACTAATCCAACACATAACCAACATAACTTTATGATCACCTTCTGTAATTGCAAAATGCTCCTAATAAATATGGGATTTATGAGCAAATAATGCCTGTTAATGGCATATGGCTCATTTCCGTGTCCCTTGCAATCTCTCCATTGGACACTTTTTTTTTTTCCTGGTTAAGCCAAGAGCAAATTGGAAACTGCTCAGGTAACAGACAATTTTGCAACCCTGAAGAGATGAATCATAACTGTGGCACAATATAATAAGAAATCACACTCTGGCAGATATCCTCTTGCAATAAATTTGCTATCAGTTGAGTAGACCAGTGGATATTCTATGTAAGATGTCTCCAGTGTTTAGTGAAACAATTGAGAGTAAGGAAGATTGTTTCATAACGAAAACGGTAATTTTTACAAAAGGAGGCTCTTTCATAGTTTTGACATGCCATGATACTGAGATGTTTTCTTGGTCCAAGATCAATACATAATTATGTCTGAAAAGTCGTAACTTTAAGGTTTCTATTTTGGCCTTTCTCTGAATGTCACCTAACAAATATATCAGATTTCTCCGTTGAGAGGGAAGGCTTCTCTGCCCTATTTGCTATTAAAATGTGATTTCCCAGCATACAAACGAAATATAGCAAAATGTGATTCATGTCACAAAACCCACACATTACAGTAGAAGTGTTATTATGTTTTGGAAGTGAATTTACATTGTTTGCTGCCATTCTGTTTCCTCGAAAGAATGAAATATTAATTATCAAATGAAATATTTTGACTAGCAAGTAAATTAAGCAAAGTAAAATGAAGCAAAGTAATAATAAAAGGAAAACAGGGGCAACTTATGAACTACTATGAAATATTGCTAAATACATTTCCTGCAACAACTATTTTCAGGAACTCAGTAATAATGAGAAACCAAATACTAGCATTCTCTATAATATATATTTATTGGATAATCAATGACAGACCATGAGAGCTAGTGAATTATATATAGAACGGTGTTCTCTTAATACCCTTCTGGTTGGTATTATAATAATAGCATTTAAAATTACAAGCTAGCCGGGCTCGGTGGCTCAGCCTGTAATCCTGAGCCTTTGGGAGGCTGAGGTGAGT